>NW_012145190.1:3592697-3594350 GCF_000956105.1 Propithecus coquereli
AAGAGGACTTGTAAAGTCACCCTGTGAGTTAGTTGCAGAATTAAACATTGAATCTGGAACCATCAATTTCCCATAGAGTGCTGTGTTCATTTTCCCCCTACTGCTTCATGTAGGAATTTGAAAATAACCCATCAGGAAAAACGAAAACAAAACAAAACAGAAAAAAGAGAGTGGTCAATCATTTGTCAGTATGTTCAACCACTTTAGCAAGAGAGAAAATAATCCTATTGTTGAAAATGGAAGGACCCATTTGGACAACTTTATCATTTTATAGATGAGGAAACAGACCCAGACGTCAATCATTGAAATGCAGGGGTGACACCAGACTGCAGTTTTTAGGAGAGTAGGAGATACTTTGAAGAACACAGCACCAGCCATCAGCGCTGTAATCTGCAGCACAGTATGTGCCAGTCAGTTAATTTCTTCAACAGAGAATGTGATTAGAAAATTATTCTCACCTCCTTTATAGAGTCCAGGCAATGTATGAGAAGGTGCTTCTCTAATCATAAATCACCCTGCCTGTTCTCTTTTATGCTGGATGGACAAATACAGGCTTTACCATTTACTAGTAATGATTTCCAGCACAATACTCATCTCCTTGGATTCATAGTTTTTCATCTGTAATTGCAGTTAAAGTGCCTAAATCATAATAACTTTCTGTTAAAATTGGTTAGAATATTTACAAAGTGCTGAATTCAATGACTGTCATGTGCTAAGTGCTTCGTGTATTTGGCCAATGTTTGTAAATATAGATATTTACATTCAGTAGATGAGTGTGCATTTGTAACTCCTAGAAAAAATGTTCAGCGATTATTCCATAGCAAATGGAATACACTGTCTAGGAAAAGTATTATCTTAAGGAGGTAAATACAGGAAAAATATATTTTAGATTTCTATGTATCACCTGTTTTTCAAGTGTATACGAAAAGAATACTGGAGTAAAGGTGTGGAAATCCTAATTGTAGTCCTGTATGTTTTCCTCTAATTAGCACTTTGATCTTGGTGTATGGCTACATTAGGTGAAGCTTGCTTATCTGTGAAACACATGGGTGGAGAACACACATTCTACAGAACTTTTCATTTCTAGAATTTTCTAAATTCAGACATACAACGAGATACCTAAAAGCCAGATGACCTGTGTCTCCTTTTAAAATATTAAAATGGCATGAACCTGGTGTCAAGAAGAACCCATGTTCAAAGGAACACAGGCTAATGTAATGCTCTACTCCAGTATGTCACATCACTTTCTAAATACTGAGCCGTGACCTCACCTGTTTTCTGTCTTTTGGTGACACGTTGAATGTTCCTCTTCTCTGATAGATTACACTGAACACATTTTGAAAAGAACCCACAGATGATGAATTACTCCTGTAGTTCTCTGAGCTACTTACTCATCTCACCCTCTCTCCTCTGTGCAGAAAATATTTAAGTGTTAGAGTGACAAACAATTCCCAGAAACAGTTATGATGAAATACTTTCTGCACTCACAGGAGACTCCAAGATTTGAGAAACTATCATCCTCTAAGGAACTTCACTTTCTCTTCCTTCAACCTTACGGATGAAAGAAGGAAACACAAGGGAATTTTCTAAGGATGCTCTAGAGATGACTGAATCAGTATTAAGCGCTGCATGGGCTGTTTTGTGCAAAGATGC
>NW_012145190.1:3597478-3610383 GCF_000956105.1 Propithecus coquereli
CATTATTTACTTGTGAAGTATACATAATGCATACATGTATATTCATTTTTGACTATTTTTACACAATAGTTAGTATTTCGACTTTGATTATTTTTACTTCACATATTCCAGAGCTCGTTCCGTGTCAGTATACGAAGACCATCCTTTCATTTCTCCAGGTGCATAATAATCCATCCTATAGATGTACTATTTTCTACTTACCAAGTATCTGTTCATAGACATTTGAGTTTGTTTTGATCTATTGCTATTAGGAAAAAAAATGCAATGATAAATAGCTTAGTGCATATGCTTTTTCCTATTTTGGCCATTATGTCACTGGGGTAGACTCCTAGAAGAGGTATTGTTGGTCGCAAGAGAAATTTAACACGCAGTTTTGCTAAATGTTGCCAAATCTCCTCAAGCAATGTATGAATGTTTGTTTCCTCCTAGACTTTCCAATGAAGTCTGTAGTCAAAAGTGGAGATCTCACATAAAAATGCCCCTGAGATATAAAAAACACATAACACACACCTATAGTTGCGCAGATAAAAAATGGAAAAAATGTTCTCAAAAGAGAGGGAAAATATATGTTTTAAAAAGAAAAAATATAGTGTTAGACACAAAAAATTTTGTCTCTCAAAACCGAATCCACCCATCCTTGCCCTGCTTGGATCGTACTGTGCCTAGACACTATCGATAAACCCTATTGGGTGATTTCTTGCTTGCCAGCCCTGGCCAGGGAATGTCTCTGCCACGTAGTGGGCCACAGCTGCACCTAGTACAACCATATTCAAAGGGACCTTAAAGGTGGGAGGCTTCTTCCATGTTTGTTCCTATGTTGGTGCTCTGCCTCAGACCCAGAGTAATAGCTGCTCTCTCTCTCTTCTTGTATACTTTGGACTTTTCTTGATTACTTGATAGTTAATTCACTGTTACCAGGTAGTAATCATTTGTATTAAACTTTACCTGTTAAAATTACTGTGTGGATTTCTGTCTTCTGACTGTGTCCTTACTGATAAGAAGATTGAACATCTTTTTATATATTGAAGGGCCATTTGTGTTTCTATTTTTATCAAACCTGGCATTTAGACGTTCCATCTTTCTACTCCTAATATCTTTAATTCACTCTTTCTCCCAGCAACCAACATCATCTAGACTACCATACACACTACTCCAAAGCTTGCATATATTGCCCAGGGGACACCAAATAAGCAATTATTCATAAGGATGCTTTTCACAAACTCTTTATTACTGTTGAACTGCAATAACACAAAACGGTTAGCAACGCACATTCTGGAGTAAGGAAAAACTGTTCAAATCCCACTTCAGATCTGTATTAACTATTTGGAATTTTTTTTTCAAGGTCCACCTTACTTACCATGATGGAGGATGCATGCGTCAGAAAACACGTGTATAGGAGGGCATTGACAAGCAGTACGTGCATGGTAAACATCAATTGGTATTATCACTCTGCCCGAGTTCCTTCTACTTATGACCCAGAAGAGGACTGGCTGAACAGGTTCTCACCATTATTCTTAATTCATATTAATGTATTAGCTCCTCTAGAATGGAAATCACATCTTTATTAGCCATCACTGCCTCTATCAGTGGCCTGATAAATGCCGTTGCTTAGTTATCGGGCTTTAGAGTTCCAAGGTTCTTCATGAAATGTTCACTGCAGCTTAACTGTTGTATGTGATTCATACCTTATGGTACCAAGATCAAAATCCTGTATCTACTGTGAATTCTCAGACTGCTCCATGGAGATCACATTTTTTTCCTGACTTCTGGTTGGTTCTCATCCTAGTGTCAGGGAGATTAGCATCATCTAGTGTCTCTTTGATGACACTCAAGCTAGGATCAGAAGTGAATTCTCTTCTCTTTCTGAAGCTCTTCATGGCCTGAGGCTAACCTACCACCTACTCTGTCCAGAACCTGATTACTCCCTTGTTGCCTGGAAATCTCATTCTACCACTCTCTTATTACCTAAATTCCTGACATTCTTTGTACCTTATCACTGCTCCTTGTGCCATGTGATCTCTCTTCTAACCTCCATCCACACTCCAATTGCACAAACCTTAATTTCATTTAATTTATCAGTTTATTCTCATATAACAATTTATTCTTAAGTGAAAGTTATTTATTTTTGTATTAAATAAATCTTCATTTTTTGCTACTTATGTTTTCGACTCTGCATTGATGGAAGCCTACTGTATCTTCCCTCCAAGGTAACAATATAAAAAGGCAGAGGGTTAAGACTTAATCAAAATAATGTGAATGTTTCTTGTCTGAATTCCTGGACACAAAACATCTTTTAAATCTTTGTGTACCCCAGCATTTAGTGCAAACTGCATTGATTAAATGGTACTGAGAGACAGATTAATTATAGTGTCTTCTCAAAGTATCATAAATAATGCAAAGATACAGATATTGACACAGATACTGATCAACTTATTGTAGAAATTGTGTCTCTTATACAGAAGATATAGAGGATATATTTGGGCAATGGGGCATCTCATAAGTCTCCAACTAGGCTATATAGGCTGATAACTTTTTCTTACTCTGTACACTGAGGAAGAGTGTCAGGGTGAGGAAAACTCTTATTTATTGATTATCTATATGTATTGGATGCAGCAACTTACATTCATTAATTTGTTTTGTCTCCACAGTCACCCTATAAGGTAGGCATCAGAAATGAAAAAGCTAAGGCACAGAGATTTAGTGAAATTGCCAAGGTCGCACAATCAGTGAGCTGCAGAGTTAGGATTCCAAGACAAGAGAGTTCTGTTCTCTCTACCTCCATGTCTCCTTCATTCAACTCCATCACCATCATCCAGGTAGCCCAACTTCTTATATGAACATCTTATAGAAGGTGGAGCCAGAGGCAGAGCTAATCTGCTATTTTGTGGATTCTTTAGATTCTCCATAGGGGACCAGATCTCCAGCTGTCAGGGGAAACAGAAGGATATTTAATGGTGGTTAGTAATACGGGCCTCAAAATTTATTCTCCACCGGGCCCAGGAATCCCAAGGGTAAAGGAGAAAAATACAAAAGAGACCTGCAATTTCCTTAATGTCAGAGGGGAAAAGCAAGTAGATTACAGTGAGGTAACATGAGGAATACAGTCCCCAGATACCAAAGAACAAAAAATCATTCTACTTAAAATAAGTTAGGATGCTTCCTCTGGTCTGTTCTGAAGACTCTACGATTGGAAATAACTGCAAATGATGTCACAACTGCACTGTAGCAATATACGCCATATTTTGAAATGCATTTTATCCTGATGTAACACATTGGGATATTTATCTGCAAGGAAAAGTGAAAGAAAGACTCAATCTCTGCTGAATACAAAGTAATTCTCTTATCACAGGGAGGCTGAAAACGGTTTCAGTTTTCCTACTTCTATAAAGGATATTCTCTAAAGACCATTCCAACTATTCTTCCTGCTCAGCCTGGGAGAATTAGAGTGAGTGCCTTTTTAAGAAAAAAGATTTATTTATTTTTTGTCTGTTTGCTTTTTTTCTTTGGTGAACTTAGGCATTGGACAGGAGAAAGCAAAGCAATCAAATAGAAGTCAAATAGTTATAAAAGGTAAGGAAGAAATGTAAAGACTTCTGTCCATTTAACTTAATAACCTGATGAAATATTCACAATCTTGTTAATTTTATCAATCACTGATTGACCCAAAGTTGCAAAGTCACTGAGTTGCTTAGTCACTGAGTGACTAAGAAAGTGTGTTAAACAAATGCTATGTCCATTTTTTTAATCCCAAATTTTATAAGTCATTAGGATGAATATAAGCAGCAATAAATAATATGATTTTGAGACCCTTTTAAATACCAGAAATATCTCAGGAAATTTAAGTATTACTTTGAAGAACTCTTAGAAATTGAAAACCCAGATCAAGAATCTCTACGCTAAAATGTTGACTGAAAAATCTAAGCAGAGCGAGGGGAAATATTAGAGAAAAGCAGGAGGGGGAGACAGAAGCATGTAATTCATAATGTAAGATGTTAAAAAAAAATAGTACATTTGCTATGTTGTTAATATATGTGAGTTCTAAGAAAGACAGTTTTTGGTAGCTGTAATTATATTTTCTCTTATGGAGGTATATGGCTGACTTTAACGCAGTTAAATGCATTCTAGAGTATTACTGAAACTCTGAGAATTACAGTACCAAGTGCTCTGTATTAATGCTCACATGTGTTATTGACAAGGATTATTCTAAATGATGTCAAATGTTAAGAGAATGATAGTTATATTGGCTGGTATAAATTTAGACTCCATTAGCCTAACTTTGTGACTTTGGGCAAGTTAACCTTTTGTACTTCACATTTCCTATCTGCAAAAAGGGGGAAATAAACTGTTTATCACATGAGATTTAAATAAAATTATATAGACAACACACTTAACACAGCGTTTGTAGAACATAGGAAATCATCAACAGATTTTAGTACATTTCAATACTTGTCATTTTTCACCCATCATTGTTTACTGTGTATGTTTAACTCATCTGAGGCATGTTATTCTTTTCACTATTTCTGCTAGAACAATACTGTTAGGGAAACTTTCTGTTTGGGGATCAGAGAACAAAAAGATCCATTCCTTCTTTCTCATTCTTTCTGGAGATGCTATTCTATGAAGTTCAAACAGCAAGTTTACTTCTGGGAGGAGAACCTAGGTTGTACATCTGTGCCAGTAAAATGCAGAGAAAAGTAATGTGGTGTTGAGGAATAGCAAATAATTTGGCATCAAGGGACCAATATTCTAGGTCAGGAGTCACCACTGTTTAGCTGAGAAACTCTTACACTTTGCTGACCTCATCTTATGAAAGATAATCTTATTGATACTCTCGGGATATTGCTTCTGTCTTTCTCTGATTTGTGGTCAGGCTCCTATACAATAACGGGTGCAATGCCATGTGAAAGTGTTATGCAGTAGTAGTCTACACAACGTCAGCTTTCATTGTTGATTGGGATGTTGAAAGCCTATCTCAATGACAACGCAGTAGAGCTGAGTATAAGTAAGTACTTCTGCGTGCCGCAGTGTCTGCGAGCATGGAGCCAGCCCTGCTCACTCTGCTTCCCAGCTGTGTTCAGGACCTTCCTTACCTCCAGTGTTAGCAAAGGTGCCCGATAACTTTGACCCCATGTTTTAATTCCAGGGAATATCAAACAACTTCTTTCTGTGAATGACGAAGGATTTACTCTTGCCTTACTGTCTGAGCTATATTTTGACAGCCAGCCTAGTACAATTTACTCTTTTATTCAATAATCTGAAGTCACGGAAGGGGTGAGGTGCTTGAGAGGAAGTGGAGAAGCATTCCGCTGTGCTGTGGCTGAACATCAACTTGGAGATCTGGTCTGGGCATTGACTCTGAGTTTTCTTTTTTTCCCTTCTGCTTTTCTTGCCCTGTATTTGGTTTCATTATACCTTGCGAGGGGCGAATCTTATTTCCATTTTGATTACTTGCTATTAAATTATCCCCCGGAGTCAGGATGGTGGCTGAAAACTTCCACTTGTCACTTTTGATGTTCTCTGGTTCTCTCGTGAGCCTGTGAATCTGAGTGTGAGGGATTTTCACTGCCTCAGCTCGTTCTATCTTCTCCATCAAGGATGTCCGCCGATTTTTACAGTATGATTCTCTAAACATTCAAGTGAATTATTCAAAATTCACAAAATTTAATTGATTCTTTTTTTTTCTTTGTAGATGTTAATTCTGGGAAATTGGGGTGGGGTTCGAACTGTACTAGCTGCATGGGAATATCCTTTATCCCTTTCCTTAGCCGTAAATTTTTAAAGGTTCTCCCCTCGTCACCCCAAGAGATTCAGCTATTTTCCTTGTCTGCTACTGTTGACTAAATTCGTTAACTTTCAATATTTTAAATTCATTCCATTACCACTGAGTTCATTCTGTCAACTTTCTCCAGTTGTGTCTGGAGGGTATGTTCACATGTCAATCATAATAATTTATTTATCATCAATAATTAAGAAAGTCATATCTTAATAATAAGTTATTTTAATTATCCAATAAAAAGTTAATGCCAGAGTGATTGTAGTTAATGTATGCTAAATCGCTTGCCTCAAGTTCATTAGTTAGTGGGCAGCACATCTAGTACTCAGATACAAGTCTTTTGATTTGATATCAAGTCCGGCTTACTTTTCACTATGCTTTTCATTTTTCACTCTTCTGTTAGAATTTTTATGCTTCATTAAAAATATATTTATAGCTCCATTGTGTGTTCATCTGACCAAATTGGATGTTCCATCTTCTCTCTTATTGCAGCTGATATGATCAGACATATGAAAGCAGTCCGAGGCAGAAATCAAACAGAAGTGGTAGAGTTTATCCTCTTAGGACTTTCAGACAATCCAGATCTACAAGGTGTCTTCTTTGCATTGTTTCTGTCCATCTATATGGCCACCATGGTGGGTAATTTGGGGATGGTGGCATTGATTAAGATTGATCCCTGTCTCCACACCCCCATGTACTTCTTTCTCAGCAGCCTCTCTTTTGTTGATGCCTCTTACTCTTCTTCTGTCACTCCCAAGATGCTGGTGAACCTCGTGGCTGAGAATAAGGCCATTTCTTTTAAAGGATGCGCTGCCCAGTTCTACTTCTTTGGCTCCTTCCTGGGGACTGAATGCTTCCTGTTGGCCATGATGGCATATGACCGCTATGCAGCCATATGGAACCCCCTGCGATACCCAGTTCTCATGTCTGGGAGGATTTGCTTCTTGCTAGTGGCGATCTCATTTTTAGCAGGCTTTGGAAATGCAGCCATACACACAGGGATGACTTTCAGATTGTCCTTTTGTGGGTCTAACAGGATCAATCACTTCTACTGTGACACTCCACCCCTGCTCAAACTGTCTTGCTCTGACACCCACATCAATGGCATTGTGATCATGGCTTTCTCCAGTTTTAATGTCATAAGCTGTGTTACGATTGTCCTCATTTCCTACCTATGTATCCTCATTGCCATCTTGAAGATGCCTTCATCAGAGGGCAGGCATAAAGCCTTCTCCACCTGTGCCTCCCACCTCATGGCTGTCACCATATTCTTTGGGACAATTCTCTTTATGTACTTACGCCCTACATCTAGCTACTCTATGGAGCAAGACAAGATTGTCTCTGTCTTTTATACAGTAATAATACCCATGCTAAATCCCCTCATCTACAGCTTGAAAAATAAGGATGTGAAAGAGGCCCTAAAGAAGGCCTTACAGAAACACGTACTGTGAATCCTGTTGTCTGCCATCTTGTTATGTAGAAGAAAATATAGTTTCATATGAATTTTGTCTGATTGCTTAAGCTCTTTCTCTGTGCTAAAGTAGATGATTTAAAATGAAGTCTACTTCTTTATGTCCTAGCATCTTAAATATGTATACAAGGACCCATCTACTGAATCAATACAGTGGATGAAGTTTGTGTCTGATAAAGGTATCAAAACACTTGGAATTGACTAACCTGGGCTTAAGTTTCAATTTCAATATTTAGGTTATCTCAAGCTCAGTTTTGTTATATATACATTGGTGTCTTTGTTTGGACAAACTCTGAGGCAGATATTTGTATGCAGAAAGGTTATCGGAGTGTTCTTAGGAACAATCCCTGTGTTGTGAGGGAAGTAGGATTACACTGAATAAGTTGCATTATGATGAATTTGCAACAGAGGACTCAGCCAATCCTACATGGTGTTCTGGAGCAGATGTGGCTCCTCACAGATATCCCAAATTGAGGAAAAAGCGTCAGTTTTGGATGTGGGTTACTCATTGGGAGGGGACATTATTTGAACAAGGCAATTCCTGCTAGCAGGGGGGATTCCAGGAGTGAAAGTCAGCTGTCAACTGTCAGCTGGCAATACAACTGTGAATGGGGGAAATGCATACTTCAATTTTGAGAGGCAAATCTGGGTGCTGTGCCACAGCATCTACAATAAATAAAAATACTACTCCACTCACCTGGATAGCAAGAATATCAAATTAGATACATGAAAGAGTCTTATCAGGTATTATAAAATTATGCAAACCACAGCAATAATGGGGGTATATTTTATTGACTTTTGAGTTAATTGGAATATTTTGATGGTAGTAATAAATGTACTTTAACTTTTTATCTCTACTCCTCCCAAGGTTTCACATAGTTTCCAATAAACGTTTGAAAAATTAAATTGCATATATCTTGCTTGTTGCAGTGGGATGGGAAACTATCAATATTGGAGTAATGAGACAACAGCCTTCTTTGATGACATGGAATTTTCAAGGAGGTATAAATAATGAATTGGAATCAAGTAAATGTCTAGTCCCTATATATTTTTTTTCATTCCACCATCCACTGTAGATCATGAAGGAGAACATCAGTATTCTGCATGCTCCAACTGTCCCCACCTCATCTCTAAAGAATTTATTAGAGACACAAGGGAGAATTTATCACATCCTGACCACCTTCAGCAGTCCTCTCATATTCCCATAACTTCCAGTTTCAACTGTTAACCAAGATTTCTCTCAA
The DNA here is from genome assembly GCF_000956105.1 of Propithecus coquereli. Lineage (NCBI taxonomy): Eukaryota > Metazoa > Chordata > Mammalia > Primates > Indriidae > Propithecus > Propithecus coquereli. The sequence goes on from NW_012145190.1 coordinate 3,605,967, forward strand.
GGACGCCCAAAACTATATCATGACTTGTGTCCTCCTTCAATTTCCTTTTATTCTAGTTCTTCTACTCTAATAGCTATCCTTTAATTTTTTCTTAATCACCAATGTAAGGAAAGTGTCCCATTATCATCATTCATCACTGTTCTTATGTCCACATTTTCTCATTGCACTGCTGAGATTCCATGGTCCTTCATATAATGACACGCTGTCAATTGCCCTCAATTCCGTGGTTCCACTGTGCCTCTCTCTACTCAGTTCATCTGACTAAATATCTACTTAGTTAAACTTAATTGTTTCTTTGCTGTGTCCTCCACTTAAACTGCTTTGTGCAATTATAGAAAATCCTTCAGCACTTTCTGTTGCTGATGTGTTGCTTCATACTTCATCCTCCAAAACATAATCAATAACATATGATTATCTCCATCTTACTACCTCTGAATCTTTATACATATACTCTTCCTTTCCTTCCATCATAATAGATAATGTATCTCTGCTTCTATCTAAGAACAGCTTTTTCACATGTTTGGAGCTTTCCATGGACTTACTTCTGAAATTATATCTCTACCCTCCCAAGAATTAGTTGCTCAAACTCTATTGTAATATCCTCATTTGTTTGTAAACATTGTCTAGTATCCGCTTTCTTAGTAATTTTCTTGGCTGAAGTCCTATCCAATCAACAACTTATTAACTTATCTCTACTCCTGTTAACAATTAATCTTTTCAAAACAGCTACCTTTACTCATTGCCAATATCCCATTTACTCTGTAACATGTTCGAGTTGTATTTCTGTAACATTTCTGTATTGAACCTAATCTCGTCAAGGCCACATGATGCTTCAACACTACTGGATCAAAGGTCACTTTTCTGTCTTACTTTTACTTGATATCTCAGGGGGACTTGACACAGTTAATTCCTCCACCTGCCTTGATACATCCTTTTCTATGCTTCTATATCATCCCATTCTTCTGTTTTTCATTCTTATTCCATTCCTACATCTTCTCAGTTAGCTATTAAGTCTCACCCTCCTTCTCACGCTGGCCTCTAAATCCTTGAGCAAGAGTCTTAAGTCTTAGTATTTGGTTCTCCATATGCAGCCAATTCTTAGGTAATATAAGAAGTGTGCAGTGATCCCAAAATCTCTATCTCTAGTTTTAGCCTCTCACCTGAGTTCCAGATTCATAAATTGAATTAACAACCTGCTATCTAGGGTGAATTTGTGTGTAGGAAGGGATCAATAAATGAGTTTTTCCTACATAGTGATTATACTCACACAGCTATAAAATAATCACACTTTCTGTAATACTAGGATGGACTATACCTTAGCATCATATTTATACATCATTAGGCTTAAAATATTCTTCTCCATGTTAAGTTACAAACTGTGTTTTCTGTTATACTTCTTTAGTTTGTGATTAGAGCAAGAAAATGGGCACCTTTTATATCTTCACTCATAATTCATTCAAAAATATTTGTTGAAAACTTATACATACCATATATTGGAGATTTGTGGGTAAGAAAACAAAATTTCTTATCTATTAAACTTACATTTAAGTGAGGAAGATTTTATCACCTACATTACATTTATTATACATGTGTGCATGTACATGTGGGTGTGTGTATATATGTACGCATTTGACATGGATATCAGTGGTGCTTTCAAGAAAAATAAAGCAGGCAATAAAATAGGGAGGGGTCGAGTCAGTGAAGAACTCTCTGTGCAAACAACATTTGAGCAAGTCCTGAATAGGGATAATACCGTGTGAGTGTTTGTGGAAGACCTTTCTGAGTGTACACATAGGAAATGCAAACACCCTGAGGTAGGATCCTATTCGGTTTGTTAAAGGAGCTGCAAGCAGACAAATATATGTGGACCAGAGGAAGCAAATTAAAGGAGGAAAAGAACTGCAATCAGGAAGGTGTTGGGAAAGAGTGCCAGATAACATAAAGCCAAGTAGCTAATAAATAGGTTTTGTACTTTAATTTTTCAAATCACTCTGTGATAGCCATCTTCCCCCAACTCCAGACTGCAAGTTGTGTGAAGGAATTGATCAGATTAATTTTGTTGAGTACCCTACCAGTACCACGGATAATACCTGCTTCATGAATAAATTTATTAATATTTATTGAATGAATGAATAAATTTATGAATGGAGAGCCATATTCTAGTAGAAATGAATAAGGGATACATTTTAACTGAAATTCTGAAGGTTGGAGTCAGAATTCGGTCAACTCCTGTCCCGTTTAATTTAATGCTATGCTCAATGGAGCTTCAGGATCATGAGATCTTTTTGTTCTTCTCTAAATTCCTAACATACTCTGCGGGGAACGTGGCCAGTGTTCCCTGCAAAAAACCGGGTCCCTTTGGTAGAGTTGCAAGGGATAAGAAAATAATAGAGAGAAATGTAAAATGGAAGAAATAAAAGAATACACTGAGACAAAGATATAGTTTTATAAGTTTATAAAGATTATAGGCAAAGCGGGAGCTCAGGGGGCTCAGACCTCTCCGTTGGTCTCAAAAGCACCGAATGAGGTCTTACATAGTAACTTATACGAAATAGTGAACAATTGTCAGGGGTAACAGATTTATATAACAACAGGTAGTACCTCTCAGGTTAACAGATTTTCAAAAGGCTTTTACAGAAGGCTTCTACAGATTCTTTAACTAATTCTATTTATGTGAACGGTTACAAAGTCTTTCAAAGGTTAATTTCTAAATTCTAAGGTAAGTTTATCATTTAAACAGAGGGATTAAACAGAGATATGTAAGCTCCATGTTTATTAGGTTATTATGAATGGAGACAGGTAGTCTAGAGTGGTTTAAACAAAAGCTTTGCTTTTAGCCATTTGGGAAGCTGTTCTTTCCGGAAAGCTCTTTGTTCCGGAGGGCACTCCATTGTCATCTCTCAGCCTATAGTTTTTAACAGATTCACTTGTGCTTTACAAAGCAAATCCAATTTTTTAGGCCTGAGAAACATGGCGCCTCGTGGGATACAGCCGCTACTGCCTTTCAGAGACACCCTTCCGAGTGTAATAGCATTCGAAATGCAAACCAACACATTCACATATTCTTTTAGGGCAAAGCTCTGTAAAACTCTTAAAACAAATCCTGTCCCAAAACATGTTTAATACTAATTCATGGAGCGACAATACTCTCCCAAGTATAAGTGGTTCACTGGGGAAAATGCAGTTCGGTTGCCTCAGTGAAAAATGTGTGCACTTCATACTTGTGGATTAACATGTTTCAGACTTCAGATTTTCAGTGTTTTGCAGAGAATTTTAAGTATCAAGAGAATGATCAGAGCCTTAATGAGGCTGATGCTCTGCCTTGGATTCAGAAGCAACACATTCTACTCTTAGTTGAATTAATTGACCACAGATGACATCTGCCTTCGCTGATACATTTATGTCACTTGCACAATTTTTCAAAGCTACAAATCTGTTAGAAACAGAAAACTTGTACTCCTACAAAAACCAATACGTAAAACAAAAATAAACTAATGAGTACCACCACCTTCAGTGAATATTTCTTAAAGACAAAAGGTAAGATGATTTAATTTATCTTAAGGTGTTCAGATGTGTAAAGTTTCAAGAGGACTTAAAAAACATTAGAGAAAATCAGACTAAACACATCAAATTGAATATGTCTGAAATACTGAATTTAATGTTATCAACTAAACCATAAACATGGATTTTTTTAGAAGAGAAAAGGTTTAGGATCATTATACACAATTGAAAAATTTTGTATAATATTCATTATATCCATACACATACATGCATAAATGCATGTATACATGTACATATACATGAATGTGCATGGAATAAAGAGACAAAAAATTACTTTTATGTATAAAGAGTTCCAGAGCACATGACACATTTAATTCTCTACATAGGGCATTAAATAAAATCATTTTATGCCATTAGATGCATAAATTGAGAAATCGATGGCAATTTTCAGCCTTGATCGTATAGTTTAGTTGTGTTTGTTCTATGACATTGAACTAGTGTATTAATAATATCTTTGAATTCAAATCTAGGTTTCATACAACAAGGGTAATTCTAGGTCTATTAAGTTTGTTGTAAATCCATATGTCCATGAGGGATAATGTATTCAATTCTTTTTTGTAATACCTGACGTGGGGAACCTCATATATATTTCTGTGAATATGAATCTAAATTATGTGCACATGCTGGGAAAACAGAGTTACAAAAGCTAAACAAGTTGCTTCCCTCATATATACACATATATATACACCATTACACATAGGATCATATATGCAATATAAATATGATACATTTTATGTCAGTTTATACGTTTATTGTGCATATAATGTGATTGCTTATATGTGTGTGTGTGCGTGTGTGTGTGTGTGTGTGTGTGTGTGTGTAAAGAAACTTCAAGAATGACTGCAAAATTTTAAAA
>NW_012145190.1:3611729-3614252 GCF_000956105.1 Propithecus coquereli
TTTTATAGTGTATATTTTAGGTTTTTGATATGATGTTATGGGATACGTGTAGATACATATAGATAACACAATGGTTACTATGGTGAAGCATCTCTCATGGTTTCTTTCTTATTCCAGCAAATGAATCACCCATTCTGAGACAAGATGTGACCAACTTTACAACAGTGTCTGAACTTATTCTCCTGGGATTCAGGGATCGTCCAGAAATACAGTGTCTTCTTTTTGTGGTGTTCCTAGTTATTTATATGATCACGGTTGTAGGAAATCTTGAAATGATCCTATTAATTAAGATCGACTCACATCTCCACACTCTCATGTACTTTTTCCTCAGTAACTTGTCTTTTGTTGACTTCTGTTATTTTTTTGTCATTGCCCCTAATATGCTGGTGAATTTCTGGGTGGAGAACCCAGTCATTTCCTTTAATGAATGTGCCACTCAATTCTTCTTCTTTGGCTCCTTTGCTGGCATTGAGGGATTTCTGTTGGCCGTGATGGCCTATGACCGTTATGTGGCCGTCTGCAAGCCTCTCCTGTACACAGTCCTGATGTCCCCCCACCTCAGTGCCCTCCTAGTGTTGGCTACATATCTTGAAGGCTTTATAAATGCTACCATTCACACTGGCTTCACCTTCCAGCTGTCTTTCTGCTGCTCAAATATCATCAACCACTTTTTCTGTGACACTCCATCCTTCCTGAAACTCTCTTGCTCTGACACACACATCAATGAGGTTGTCATCTTTGCTTTTGCCATTTTTAATTAACTGAGCTGCCTCCTGATGATTCTGGTTTCCTACCTCTACATCCTTGCTGCCATCTTGACGATTCATTCTGCAGAAGGGAGGTACAAAGCCTTCTCCACCTGTGCTTCCCACTTGATGGCAGTCGCCATCTTCTTTGGGACAATCTTGTTCATGTATCTGCACCTCAGCTCCAGCTACTCAAGGGATGAAGACAAAGTAGTGTCTGTGTTTTACACGGTGGTCATCCCCATGCTAAATCCTCTCATCTACAGTCTGAGAAACAAGGAGGTCAAAGTTTCCTCAAGCAGAATTTTTCAAACATCCTCTTTTTACTTCTCTACTTAGAATCATCAAACCATGGGGTTTTAGGATCTAGGGGAACTTACAAGTGACCAAATCCACCTGCATTGACTCTGGCTCTGTTTCATTGTCATGAGGCTTTTTTCTGATAGTGGAGTTGGACCAACATTTCCAAGCATCCTGGAGACTCTTGTCACTCTGTATAGATCCCACTTATTCCACAGAATCTAAACGCTCAAAAATGACTAAATATTACATTTCAATAAATGTAATACCTATAAACAGGTATAAAGCCTGTTTATAGGTATAAAGCCCAGAGAAAAGCTGAGTGACAAAATGAGTAATTCCATCTTCTTTCATGTTTGAGGGCTCCTTGACTGGATAGTGATGGAACTTCCAGAGAAGAAGGATGAGGAGTAGACTGAGCTAGATTATGTCCAGGGACTGAAACAAGCCTCAGAAACTATGTCATGCCCCTAGTGAACCGGAGAGAAATACCAGAATAAATCCTGATGTAGTGCAGAAGTCCAGTACTCCTAACCTGGGCAAGAAATCCAGACTGCTGAGGAAATAACAGTAACAAACAACAGGATAAATATAAAGAAAAAACACAGAGTAAGAACCCTAAAGGTTCTGGATTTAAAAAGGTATTCTGCATAATTCTTGAATATAAAATGTCAAGTTGTTTGATCTTTGCAGGGGTAAGCAGTTTAACCTTAAAGAACTAGGGCAAGGTGAACATTATTTCCCTAATGCCTTAGCAAATAATTGTACATATGTATTTTACTGGTAGCTATTAAATACAACTTGGTTTGGGTAAGTTCAAAGTTTTCAGTTTATTTGACTGGTATTTTTAACTGAGATGTCTCCTTAGCATGGCTAGATGTTCTTTACAGACAGCGACCATAGACATGTACGATAAATGTTTTCAACTTGTGTGGATTACATAAAATATAGTTTGTACGAATCTAGCACATCATCTTCATTGAAAGACTAATGGTCATGTAAATAGAAAAGTGGTCAATTAAAAGTACATAAGGAATAATTTTGCTTTCAGTGTTTTTGGTGATAAATCAAACCCAAATCTTTTAATTTTATCCTATGTTACTTTGCCTTTCAGACATTGCATTATGAACGCACGATTTTCTTGCTCAACCAATGGTCTTGTTCATCCTGTCATTGTTTTTTTCTGGAGAAACTTTCGTATTTCAAGACACAGCCCAAATATTATCTCCTTTGTTCTTCCCAAAGTGTAGAGTTACGCATGCATTTTCTTGTATATTCTATAGATAATGCAACTCGAGTAAGCTCTTACAAAAACAAATCATGATACAATGTCGCATTTGTTAACACAGTCTGAGAGCTCTGGTAGAAAAGAAACCTATTTGTATCTATCTATCTCCATGCCTTCATAGTAGGCCATCAATAAAAGTTTTAAAATTAAGAAACAATCATTCCAATCAAAGGCACAAGGTGATGGAAG
>NW_012145190.1:3614302-3620513 GCF_000956105.1 Propithecus coquereli
TTAATGAATGTGCCACTCAATTCTTCTTCTTTGGCTCCTTTGCTGGCATTGAGGGATTTCTGTTGGCCGTGATGGCCTATGACCGTTATGTGGCCGTCTGCAAGCCTCTCCTGTACACAGTCCTGATGTCCCCCCACCTCAGTGCCCTCCTAGTGTTGGCTACATATCTTGAAGGCTTTATAAATGCTACCATTCACACTGGCTTCACCTTCCAGCTGTCTTTCTGCTGCTCAAATATCATCAACCACTTTTTCTGTGACACTCCATCCTTCCTGAAACTCTCTTGCTCTGACACACACATCAATGAGGTTGTCATCTTTGCTTTTGCCATTTTTAATTAACTGAGCTGCCTCCTGATGATTCTGGTTTCCTACCTCTACATCCTTGCTGCCATCTTGACGATTCATTCTGCAGAAGGGAGGTACAAAGCCTTCTCCACCTGTGCTTCCCACTTGATGGCGGTCACCATCTTCTTTGGGACAATCTTGTTCATGTATCTGCACCTCAGCTCCAGCTACTCAAGGGATGAAGACAAAGTAGTGTCTGTGTTTTACACGGTGGTCATCCCCATGCTAAATCCTCTCATCTACAGTCTGAGAAACAAGGAGGTCAAAGTTTCCTCAAGCAGAATTTTTCAAACATCCTCTTTTTACTTCTCTACTTAGAATCATCAAACCATGGGGTTTTAGGATCTAGGGGAACTTACAGAGATGTCTCCTTAGCATGGCTAGATTTTCTTTACAGACAGCGACCATAGACGTGTACGATAAATGTTTTCAACTTGTGTGGATTGCATAAAATATAGTTTGTACGAATCTAGCACATAGTCTTCGTTGAAAGACTAATGGTCATGTAAATAGAAAAGTGGTCAATTAAAAGTACGTAAGGAATAACTTTGCTTTCAGTGTTTTTGGTGATAAATCAAACCCAAATCTTTTAATTTTATCCTATGTTACTTTGCCTTTCAGACTTTGCATTATGAACGCATGATTTTCTTGCTCAACTAATGGTCTTGTCCATCCTGTCATTGTTTTTTTCTGGAGAAACTTTCGTATTTCAAGACACAGCCCAAATATTATCTCCTTTGCTCTTCCCAAAGTGTAGAGTTACACATGCATTTTCTTGTATATTCTATAGATAATGCAACTCGAGTAAGTTCTTACAAAAACAAATCATGATACAATGTTGCATTTGTTAACACAATCTGAGAGCTCTGGTAGAAAAGAAACCTATTTATATCTATCTATCTCCATGCCTTCATAGTAGGCCATCAATAAAAGTTTTAAAATTAAGAAACAATCATTCCAATCAAAGGCACAAGGTGATGGAAGACAAAATGTTGCTTCTGGTATCTGGAGCTGAAAATATTCAATAATCACAACTTTAAAAATTCAATGTTAGAAATCGAAAGTCCTCTTATATCTAATTGGGTTATCTGTGAGATAACGTTTTATTCTTTTTAGAGTAGCTTGTCCTATTTCCTTTGAAACTAAACATTTCAATAAACCGATATTCCGTATCCTGTATCTTTCATTTTACATAAAGTAAATGTGATGTCAACCTATACTCATAGAGTATTTGGCCTTTTTACATGAAGGGAAAGAAAGTTAACTCAAGCTAACATAGGCCTGCAATGAGGACTTAGCCTTAGTGTTGCCAGGTGTCTCTCCTTCTCTCCGTCTCTCTCCTCCCCAACTTCCTTTCTCAAATTATCCATTAGTTTATTCTTGTGCTCAGGCGTTCCACATGGTGTACCCATGGTTAAATACACTTAAAATGACTGCATTACAGGCAAGGCTGTTTCTTTTTAGGAAGAACTGTTCTTGCCTGAAATGGCCCAAATGCCCATTGGAATCATATGGTGCGTGGTATGCGTGTATTTGTGTATGTGTGTATGTTGATGACAGGGGTGGGGGCGTGAATTACCAGAAGAAATCTTGCTCTATCATAGTGACTACAGTCCACTGTATATTTATTCAGTAAAATTAAATTCTTTCCCTGCCCATTGCTCTGTTCATTAACAAATTCTAAGTCTAGGCAGTGAATGCTGTATACTGTTTAGAGCTCCAAAAATTACTGTTTATTAGTTGATGGATTGGATGTATTCTCATATGATGCAATTTTGGGGTTCCTTTTTAAAATACATGTTTACAACTTTGTCTATCACGGTGTTGATAGGCAATGTTCTATTCTTCCAGCATGGAATTCTGCTAACAGAGAAGTATAAGTATGGCCAGTATTTCACACATTGGGTGCAAAGCTATCTGATATTATATTGAAAATGGTTGATTTGAGATTACTTTTCACATAATGAAATGGTCAGCATTCCCCCAACTAGCAGTGTGTCAATACATTTTATTTTACTCAATCTGCTGATTATCTATTTATTCTAATATCTTTAAAAACAAAACCAGGAATCAGAAGTTTCTTAGTATGTATGTGATAGTTACACATGACTATTTGGAATAAACTAGCAGCTAGACCCTCCTTATGTAGTGGAGGATCAGGAAAAAAATCAGGAAACAAAATATGACAGTGCGCTTTAGACTGTAACATTGAAAAAGCAGCTCTTGCTTCTTTGATTTTTCAATATTTCCTAGATTTGAGGACTTCATGTGTTTTCTCCTTGCTGCCTCTGTCAAACTGCCAAACTAACATACAAACATCGTCTTTACTTATTATACTGATCCTTCAGTATGCCTGATTGTCTAGGAGTGTGGAGTTTGTGTGATGGACAGGATTTAGACAAGAAACTTTCCCACGAGCCTGGGTAAAACCTCCGTGGGGCCATATCTGCATAGAGAAGGCCCACAAGTATTTGCTTTGACCCGCTATTCACTACTTAAAACTCTTCATCTAACAGTTTTTCCTCCGTCTCCTTTTCTCCTTCTTCGTCTTTTTTTTTCTTAATTCAAGTTTTCTTTATATTGGAAGCAAAGAAAAGAGAAAAAAAGATAAACTAGTTAACTTTCTGTATATTCTAATTGAATCGATTGTTAAACAAAATTCCGTATGGAACCAAACTTGCACTATATCCAAGGTATGTCTGTATTTAAAATTAAGAGACATCCAAAAATTTGGCAAAATTTGTTTCTAAATCAAGAACGGGTATCTCCCATTAAGAAAATAATCTGTTTTGTTTGAAGAAAATTAATGAAACATATCACAGGGTCAAGAAAACCTGTAAAGTATTACGTTCTTTGTTGAAATCATAAGGTAGATATTGTTTTAAATTCAAGATAAGTAGATATAAAAATTCACCAAGGCATCTGAAATTAGAAATATGAGTTTGTTTTGAGAAGATAATCAGCTTTCACTTAAAGAAATTATGTAACATATCACATGAATGTAAATCATTTTCTTATTCAGGAAATATATTGTAAATCGTTTCACTTTGCTGTTGAGAGTAGCTAAGAGATGCTCAATATTGATGACCCAGGAAGTAAAAGGAAGAACTTATTGGCTAACTAATCAAGTAGAAATAAATTCTAAACACATGACCCTGCTCAATCATAAACAGTTGACTTCTGTTGCTGTGTTTCCTATCAATCATCACTTTCAAACAAATTTAACATTCATTATTTCCATTAGACTTTCACTTGATCCCAAGCTATGAATATAAAAAACATTGTTTATTCCAGAGAATTGCATTTCAGAAGAACCAATGGGGGGTACTTTTTGATTATTTTAAGACTCATTTTTTTGTTTTTATTGGGAGACTGTAGATATTGAACTTTGCTCCATTTTACCAAGATTTCTCATAAACACTCTTTTCAAAGCCTGTTTCACATCTTTGTTTCTCAGGCTATATATAAATGGATTCAGCATGGGACTCACAAAAATGCAAAACACTGCCACAATTTTTCCTTGCTCTACAGATCTCTCATTTGCTGGTCTCAGATACATGCAGAATAGGGACCCATAGAACATTGTGACAGCTGTCAGGTGGGAGCCACAAGTGGAGAAGGCTTTGCGCTGCCCTTCGCTGGAACGGATCCTCATAATGGTGATGAAAATGAAAATGTAGGAGACGAGGATGATGAGCAGGGAACCTGTGAGGTTAATCCCTGCGGACACAAACAGGGCTGTCTGCTTTATGTAAGTGTCAGAACATGTCAACATTAAGAGGGGTGGGTCAGCACAGTAGAAATGATTGATGGTGTTGGGGCCACAAAAGGACAAGCGAGAGGTCAGTATTACTTGCATTGTGCCCACCATGGACCCCCAGAGGTAGGGGAAAGTCACCAGGCAGATGCAAACTGGCCTGGACATTTTGCTGCTGTAATGTAGGGGCTTGCAGATTGCCATGTAGCGGTCGTAGGCCATGGCTCCAAGCATGTAATACTCCGTAAGGAGCAGAGTCACAAAAACAAAACACTGGGCCAGACACCCAGTGTAGGAAATGGTCTTCTTCTCAGATAAGAAATTAACGAGCATCTGGGGAGAGATATTAGTGGAGTAAAAAATATCCACACATGCTAAATGGGTGAGGAAGAAATACATCGGAGTTTGCAGCCGGGGAGTCAATCTGATTACTGAAATCATCCCAAAGTTCCCGGTTAGGGTGATGAGGTAAATCAGGAGAAACACCACAAAAAGGATGGGCTGCAGCTCGGGCCAGCTGGTCAGTCCCAGAAGAATAAACTCGGTTGCCTCAGTGCCATTGTGTCTGGGATCTAACTTGGTCTTCATATTCTCTAGTTAGAAAAGAAGAATATGTCAGAAAGAAAAAGAAAAATAAATTATATGCAATCCAAGAATAGTCAAAATCAAACAAACTGGTTTTGAAAATAAGATTACAAAGGCTATCTCCCCTCAGAGATGGAAGATTTCAGTAGATGCCTTCAAGTGGTTTGTGGTACTGGTTAAAGTAAACAATACAAAAGATTGTGAAGTCTATGCACTATACTGCGCTGGCTGTTTTGCAACTCCCACCTCTGCTCTGCTAACACACATGGGATTTGACTCAGCTCATTGATGTCCCTAATTAGACTATAGAATCAGGACCCCTGATCCTCAAAAATGGCTACAGCCATAGTCTGATTATGACACAAATACTTGATCTGGGAATGGGGTGAATGAGTGACTCCCTCTAGACTGGTTCCATCATTGCCTGCAAAGGTGAACCTTCTGTAAATTGGGAGACCGCGTATTTCTTGAAAGTCTTTTGTATATACGTTCAAGCTCAGTTTCTTCCTCATTTCTTACTTTCCAACAGCAGTAAGCATCTAACGGTCCCTTGGTATTCTTTCAACCTTAATTTCCCTTTTTTCCAAATTAACAACTGATCATTTGGATTGTTTTTTCACCTAATATGTACTTTTATCTCATAAATCTCTTTTTATCTCATTATATCCCAATATTTCATATTGCATATTTATATTTTAGCTTATCTCACACACTTGACTTAACATCTTATATCTGAATCATCAAAAAGTCTTGTCAGTTCTATCTTCAAAATATTTCATACTTAATTGCAACACTGCAGTCAGCATTTTCTCTGCCAGCAGTCAGGTCTAAGATAAAATTCTCTCTTGTCTGAGCTACTGTAGTAGTTTCCATTCTTTCATACTTACAGTCTCTATTCTGCAATGCAAGCCAGTGATATTTTGTAAACATAAATCACAGCGTGTCACTGACTTGATAATATAATTCAAGATTTCCCATCACCCTTGGGATAAAATCTAAACTTCTTAGCAAGATATACACAGACCTATATGATGTCTCCCCTGCCCCCAAACTCTTCTCCTACCGCTTGTTCTTCAGTCCTTCTTCTCCTGTTACATTGACCTTCTAGCTGTTCCTTGATCATGCTGAGCACATCCACAGTCAGGGCCTTTGCACACACAGTTCCCTCTGCCTAGAATATTCCTTCCCCAGATTTTTAGCGACTCATTCCATTGCTTCATTTACATCTCTCTCTTAATCTCTGAAAGCCATTGCCTGCTCACTTGTCTAGGTAAGCTGTATTCCAAATGACTCTTGAATTGTTAATCATGATTTATTTTTCCTCCTAGAATTTATCACTTATGAAATTATTTATTTATGTGTTTATTGGTGTCCCCTCTGTTAGAATGTGAGCCATATGAGGGCAGGAACATTATTTTTGCCATATCCCTAGAACTCGGACAACTCTTGAATTATAGTAGCTACACATTAACCATTAGTTGAATAAATGGCTGTATCAGTGAGATCAATTTGCCAACTTATA
>NW_012145190.1:3620563-3621069 GCF_000956105.1 Propithecus coquereli
AGATGGTATTTAAAACCATAAGACAGAATAAAATCACCAAGGCGGAATGGAAATAGAAAAGGAGAAAGATCAAAACAGAGCTCTGAGCTATTCCAACATAAGGAGTCAGGGAGAAGAGGAAAAAGGACTAACCCAGGTGGGAGGAGGAAAACTCAGAGAGCCTGATGTCCTGGAAGAGTAGAGAAAGAAGCCTTTCAAGGAGAAGTAAGCAGGTATGTCAACTGCTATTGACAGATCAAGAAAGATGAGGGCTGAGAATTCACCATTGGATTTAGCAATATAAAGACCAGTGATGTCTTTGGGAGGAGCAGTTTCCAAGGAGTGATGGAGGGAAAAACCTGATTAGAAAGGGCTAAGAGAAAACAAGAAGTGCAGAATTCAATACAGCTAGTATAGTCAACTGTGTCAACGTGTTTAATTACCAAGGAGATGGCACAGGAATCTGATGACAGACAGTAGGATCAAGAGAAGAAGAGAGAAAAGTTGGGAGGTAGAGTAGGATATGG
>NW_012145190.1:3630384-3632589 GCF_000956105.1 Propithecus coquereli
TAGCTGTTCCTTGATCATGCTGAGCACATCCACAGTCAGGGCCTTTGCACACACAGTTCCCTCTGCCTAGAATATTCCTTCCCCAGATTTTTAGCGACTCATTCCATTGCTTCATTTACATCTCTCTCTTAATCTCTGAAAGCCATTGCCTGCTCACTTGTCTAGGTAAGCTGTATTCCAAATGACTCTTGAATTGTTAATCATGATTTATTTTTCCTCCTAGAATTTATCACTTATGAAATTATTTATTTATGTGTTTATTGGTGTCCCCTCTGTTAGAATGTGAGCCATATGAGGGCAGGAACATTATTTTTGCCATATCCCTAGAACTCGGACAACTCTTGAATTATAGTAGCTACACATTAACCATTAGTTGAATAAATGGCTGTATCAGTGAGATCAATTTGCCAACTTATATTAGCTGATTTATCATGGTATATAGATCTCTTACCTCTCCAATGTTATCAGTGGAGACTGAGTTACCACAAAAATCTCTAGCTATGTGAAGAATTAGAGAAGGGAGCATAACTAGAGCTAGTAAAATCAATTAAAGGTTTGTTTTAGTAACAAAGTTCGTGGTAAGGGTGCCTGACCCAAAACCTAGCATACTGATGGTTAAAACTTGCAGGTTGCTCTGTTGGAAATGAGGTTTAAGTGGACCCAGGACTGCAAAAATCAGCTATCCTTAAGTCACTACAGCAAATTTTGCAAATCCAGAATAACATAGAAAATTTACATCTTTCAAAAAATAACTATAATTCTTTCTTTAACTTATCACATATTTATAAACCTAACATTTAGACCAGCAGTTATCAGCCCTGGCTTCACATTGAAATCAAGTGTGGAGTTTTTGAAAAAAATGATACCTGGGTCCCAGTCCAACCGAGGCGGGGCACACACATTCGTATATTTTTAACAAGCTTCCACACGATGGTAATGCACAGTCAGTGTTGAAAGCCCTGACCTAGACAGTTGAAATGACCTGTTGAAACTACATAAGGTGTTTACACATAGTTTTACCCTCTCCCCTTACAAGAAGATTCTGAGATATTGCCACCTAGTCTTCCCTCCCCCACTCCAAGTATAAAAATTGTTTTCATCAATGCACATAAAACTTTTCTCCATCAGTTTGAAGAAGGTAAAGCCCCAGCCTCTGACATTAGCCCCCATAGTATTCTGTTGGCTCTAGAAAGCTCGAAAAGAGAAAACCTTTCTGAGAGCCTCCATGATCCTGTCTCAAATCTTTTTGCACTCAAGAAACAGGAAGAAAAGGAAGAAAACTTTGTTATCAAGGGTGACACCATCTTACTGTTTGTTGCACACAGCCCAGGATTTGATTTATGGGATAGAAATGAAAAATGTGTATCCCATAAAACACCAGTTGTGAAATAGACCATGATATAGTTATGCTTCAAGTTATGAGCTAATGTGGGGAGTGGGAGAGAAGGACTTTGAGTTTTCATTCCCACTAACGTGTTCACAGTTCTGAAAATGCCACTGTGGATGGTTTGTGGTGAATATGACATAACCTACAATACCAGGGCCTCCACCAGATGGACACATCTCATATTGTTAAAAGATCTCTCTTTTCACTCCCTGTTGCTCTCTCAATTCAAGGGAAAGGCGAGTGAGGAAAATGGGAAGAATAAGGAGAATAATAATGAAATGTACAAAATCATTTCAGTTTAAATAATAGGACTATCTCAATTATGCTTGAGGTGGGGAAGAATCAAAGTTCTATGTACAATTCAGGTGGAAAAAAACCCACAAAAACACAACTTGAAGCCATATAGAACCTCTTCTGAGAACTTTGGCCAAGCGGCATGCTTCAGCTGAAAGCTCAACAAAATCCATAGCAATGTTGGCAGGTCTGCAGTGGAGAAAGGAGTACTCCCTGGGAACAAAACAATGTAAACCTGTTTTGATGATCCTGGTACAGCAATGCCATCATATTTCAGTGCAAACCTGAATTGGAGAAACCTAAGAGAAATCCCTGGACATGAGGAAGGAAAGGTATTCACATTTATTTATTTTTTCTTCTCACCCTTACCTTTACACTCATTTTTATCCAAATCTCTTAACACTTTTCTCTTAGTAACAATTGTATGAAATCGTTAAAGGCATAGGGAGTGGGACTATATTTTCTTGTGCCAAATTCTAGGGATCTAGGTTTGGAGAAGTCACAGAAGTTAAGGGAGAAGTACA
>NW_012145190.1:3636471-3637722 GCF_000956105.1 Propithecus coquereli
TGGGTCAGAGATGCGGCATGAAACAAAATTCTACTCAGATAGTTTAGCTGGAGGGAATTCAATGAAAAGATAGAGCATATAGGCATGGTTAAAGAAATCAGTCAAGGAAGATAACACACCTGGAGGCTAACTGTAGAAAACGATTTCCACCCTTAGGCCTGAAGGACCAAGGGCAGTGGCTACTGTCACCAGAGCTCCATGAGAACTGGAGCCAGGAAAAAAATCTTGTCACTTTCTTCCCCAACACAGGAGGGATGCAGGCATCTAGCACATAGAGCTGTGCACATCTAGCACATATTCCTGTTTATATTGAAACAGGAAGGGAATGAGAAAGAAACTGAGTTATTTCTCCCTCCTTCCCACTTTTGACTTCCTGCTGATTCCTCACGTGCAAAGTCAGGGGAAACCAGACACCAAAAAGCTCTAATGATGCAGTCCACAGAGGTTAAACTCCAGGTGGACAATAATGCAAGGCAGAGAAAAAAAGACAATGGATTTGGATGGAAGTAGAGTGGTAAAGGGAGAATCGCCAGCACACCAAAATTATTTGTAAACCCACAATGTTCCGTAGCTGTGTATGATCATCCCTGTTACAAAGATGAAGGTACAAGGCTCAAAATCAATAAATAATCCAAATTCAGCAAAAGTTAATTGACCATGCAATGGTTTCCACACTGTAAAACTTTCTCCCTATATCATCGACTATGCTATCTTACAGGCTGTAAACAAGGAAACGTAATATTTCCCCAAGACAAAACATATTAAGTCATTCAAGAGTAAAGTAAAATAAATAATGAATCCCACTGCTTCATCTTTCTGGGGAGATTCGACTCCCTTGTGACCTTGGGTAGTGGACAAAATTGATGCCCTCATTGAGCTTAGGATTTCAGAGGAATGGAAAGATAATGGTTCTTCATAATTTGAATGAATTTTTGCTAGAAATAATTGAACCATAGGGATTTAGTCCTTAGGTGACAATTTCATTATAAACTCTTCAGGTTCTTCTTATTCATTCTGTCATCATGAAATCACTCATCTTTCTCAGGTAGGACTGGACTTTTTAATATTTTGGAATCTAGAAATAAATATTTTATTCAGTAAAAATAAATTGAGCCAAAATATATTCTAATTAATCAGCAAAAGTCTCTATGAAAATGCTACTATTCTCAGAGTATGGGTGTTTCCAGAATGGTGTTTCCAGAGTGTTTACATAATGGAATGTGAACTAGACCAAAGAGAACATTAACTTCA
>NW_012145190.1:3637772-3639682 GCF_000956105.1 Propithecus coquereli
GCTAATATTTGAAATCAGAGTAAAATCCTAGTACCTCTGGGCCAGATTCATAATAATACTATTTGAATAATAATAAAGTGATATACTATATCTTGCATATGACTAAGACAATCTTACTCTCCTAGACTCCATTCACCATTAATACTTGACATAAAAAATATATAGATTATAAAGGAAAGAAAGTAAAAAGCCCAAAGTGTGGCCCTTCAGCACAGGCATACTAATGAGTGGAGACGTAAAGGACAAGAAAATTTAAGCCCTTAGAAGATCTCTTTGAGACAGGATGTCACAATCTTCCTGCCCTAGGCTTTGGCCCTGAATCAACTTGTTGGGGAGCCAAAGCAAGCTTTGGGCTCAGCTTATTTAGGCAGTTCACACCTGAATTTGAGCTATTATTTCCACATTCTTCAGTTTCCACCTGGCATAAACAGTATTCATATTTCCAAATTTCCAGCATGATCCTAATAGGGGAGTATGAAAATAGCTAGGATTTGATCACTAATAGCTAAGATGTCATGACCTGGACGTGTTGTACTAGCAAAGATGAACCCTACACAGAAGACTTCCTGGAGTGGATAGAAAGGTAGACTGAAGGGGGAGATTTGTATCTCCTGTGAAAACCAAAGTGCAGCTGGGTAAGCGGGGATATTAACAGGCTGTGTTCAGCCAACAGAGACAAATGACCCTGAGATGCACTTGTCGTGGCAGGTGACAGCAGAGCAAATGCTAGCCAGGCAGACTAGAAGTCAAGAACACCAGACAGCAGCACCAGATAGAGATCTAAGCCTCCCTTCCCCACTGATTGAGGCCTCATAAGTAAAAGAAGGGGAAAAAGGATTAAAATCTGAATGACTGGGCATTTACCTAAAGGGGAAGTTCGAAAGAAGTTATTTAAATCACCAGAAACCCATTGTCCTAAACTCCATGTAATATGTAATTATTTCTTGATACAAGGACCCAGGTAATGCAATAATTAAAGGTATTTGGTCATTGTAATTTTTTTTCTAAAAAGAAACATGAAAACTATTTACATATCAGTTTCCATAAACATGCAAAGAATAAAAAAAAAAGTACATGTTAGGGTGGGCAAAAATGTTGCTACAGTTTTAAAAACATCCTGCATATACTCTTTATTTTGTCATTCTAGAAATGTGTTTCTGTCTATTTGATTAATTGAAATGTGTGAAAGCTCTACTGTAGTAGTATCTGTTACATTTGTAACACCTAGTCATAAAGCCAACCTACTATCAAATTTTGGTTAAATATGTTGGCTAGGAAAAATTATGTTTTAATGTTTGGTGAAGAAAGTGTTTTCTAATGTAAGGTGAAACATTGTGCCTGTTACACAGGGTATCCCAAAAGTCTCCACACAAAGGAAAATTTTTGCAATGAATGTTTTGTAAATAAAGGTACATTTAGCTACAATTTCCCATTTTCCCTGTATCTCTGGATTTTCCTAAATTCAGATTAGACAGACAGAATTAATTGGATTTATGGTACATCCACTATAAAAAACATATTTGGAAATTGTGTTTTACCACATCTCTGCTCATCTGCATGGAGCTTCTGTGAAAGTTAAAAGCAATTACAGAGAATTTAAAGACTGCATTTTCACATCTTCTTTATATTATCTGGTGGTAGAGCGCATTCATTTGCAACTCTTAGTATGACAACTACTATCATCTCTTGAGTACTTATCAGATAACAGCCACTTGTGTGCTAAACATTTTAAAATGGATATTTATATTCATTGTCAAAGAAAAACAAAGTTTATTGGACACTTGCATTGTCCTTGTAATACAGATATTACTGTTTATTTCTTACAAATAAAAAGTCTCAAACTCAGAGGAATTAAATAATTGTTTTTCAAAGACATAGCAAGAGTTTGGTTTCAAATAAAAAATATTATT
>NW_012145190.1:3643557-3645904 GCF_000956105.1 Propithecus coquereli
GATGTCAGTCTTTCCATAATGGTCTTCATGGTCACATTTATCCTGCATAAATGTTGGGAGATGTTATAATGAGGTAGAGTCAAAACAAAATCATTTTTGTTTGAGGATATGTTTCTCAACCAACTTTTCATAATTCCTCTCTTCCTCTGGAGCCTTTTGATGCACTATTTTTTTCCTTAATTGTCCCCCCTAAACATTATACCGTCAGTACATGTGTACGTGTATACCTGCATACATACACATACGCATATTGTTTATGTACTCCCTGTGTATAAATATGTCTTTTATACATAAAAATATTTAAGATTTACTGTCGTTCCACAAGAGCCAACTTGTGCCTTGGTTGGGCAAAAATACATAAAACAAAGAAGATCTTGAGCTAGGTCCTAAAAGTTAGGAGTGATTTGGTGATGGTGAATACATGTGGTGATACGAGGGCCACCTGAGGTAGACGAAAGTGGGGAACATGGGCATTCACTATAGGGTGAGGGAACAGCCTGAAAATGACCTTGTTCAGAGGGGCAGTAAAGAGATCCTTGTGATACATATAAGCATATGCGCTGTATATCAGTTCCACGTCCCTATGTTCCCTCGGCTGTGAGAAACGCAGATGAGTTTCAAGGGTTGATACGTTACAGACCACATCCAAAGGTGTATTGTAAAACAAAGGGTTACAATTTTAAAGGAAAGCAACGTTTACAGTTAATGTTTATGTTCAAGACAATGTTTATGTTCAAGGAAAGTGTAAGCAAACACATAGGAAGAAGACTTGGAAAAAAATAAAAGATAATAAGACTTTTCAAATATGAAAAGACTTTCAGAAAAGACTGACAGAAAATTATTTAAAATATGATTGCCTTTATGTATGAGGAGCTCTATAGTAATTAAGATGTTTAAAATATCAAATACATGCTTACTAGTCTGTTTCTTTATGGCATGTGTATTTACAAGTTTGAAAGAAGAGGAAGAACTATCAGATGACACCATGGGGGTGATGAATACATGACAAAAGCCAAATGCATTTATTTTTCTTTCCTTTTCTTTAGCCCTCATTAAAAGCCAACCAAACACAATGTTAAAGAAAAACTATACAACAGTGACTGAGTTTATTCTCCTGGGACTGACAAATCGAGCTGAGCTGCAACCTGTCCTTTTTGTGGTATTCCTAGTCATCTACCTTATCACGGTCATCGGCAATGGGAGCATGATTCTGTTAATCAGAAGTGACTCAAAACTTCACACTCCGATGTACTTCTTCCTCAGCCACCTGTCCTTTGTAGATCTCTGTTACGCCACCAATGTCACTCCTCAGATGCTGGTTAACTTCTTATCCAAGAGAAAAACCATTTCTTTCATTGGCTGTGCTATACAATCTCACTTTTTCATTGCCCTGGTGATCACAGACTATTACATGCTTGCGGTGATGGCTTATGACCGCTACGTGGCCATCTGCAAGCCTTTGTTATATGGTAGCAAAATGTCCAGATGTGTCTGCGTTTCTCTCGTTGCTGCTCCTTACAGTTACGGCTTTGCAAACGGTCTGGCACAAACCCTCCTGATGCTCCATCTGTCCTTCTGTGGACCCAATGAGATCAACCAATTTTACTGCGCAGACCCACCTCTCATGGTCCTCGCCTGCTCAGACACCTACGTCAAAGAAGCTGCCATGTTCGTGGTGGCTGGTTCCAACCTCACCTGCTCTCTCACCATCATCCTCATCTCCTACATTTTCATCTTCACGGCCATCCTGCGCATCCGCTCTGCTGAGGGCAGGCACAAGGCCTTCTCCACCTGCGGTTCCCATCTGACGGCTGTCACCATCTTTTATGGGACGCTGTTCTGCATGCATTTGAGGCCCCCATCTGAGGCCTCTGTAGAACAGGGGAAAATTGTGGCTGTTTTTTATGTCTTTGTGAGTCCTATGTTAAACCCATTGATCTACAGTCTAAGAAACAAAGATGTTAAAAGAGCAATAAGGGAAGTTATCCGAAAGAAACTATTTGTTAAATAAGCTAGATATTTTGGTCACAGGTCACATGAGCATTTTAAATTAATAAATCACTTTCTGTTAAGAGTATTTTTTGTGCTTCATAATTCATGTATGTGATTTGGAAGTATGTGTCAACTTATTAAAGTTTACAGTGCCATCTCAATGAATTGACAAAAACAGAATAGACTCAAAGATAACCAGAATCTATCTAGAACTCAAAAAAATCAACAAGAAAAAATCAAACAATCCCATCAACAAATGGGCAAGGGAAATGAACAGAAACTTTTCATAAGAAGACAGAATAATGGCCAGCAAACATATAAAAAAATGCTCAACATCTCTAATCATTAGAGAAAT
>NW_012145190.1:3647794-3649375 GCF_000956105.1 Propithecus coquereli
CCCAGCCTCTGTTAACCACTCTGTTAATCTCTCATTAGATCCACTGTTGTAGCTCCAACATACTGAGTGGGAAACTGTGATATTTCTCTTTCTGTGCTTGGCTTATTTCACTCAACATAATGACATCCAGTTCCATCCATGTTGTTGCAAATGACAGAATTTCATCTTTTTTATGGCTGAATAATATTCCATTATGCATATAGACCACATATTCTTGATCCAATCATCAGTTGATGGACATTTAGATTGATTCCATATCTCGGCTACTGTGAATATTGCTGCAATAAATATGGCAGTGCAGATTAATTTTTTCCTTTTGGATATATCCCCAGCAATGGAATTACTGGATAACACAGTTTTCTGAGGAACCTCCATAATTCCATTGTGCCTGTACTAATTTACATTCCCCAAAACAGTGTAGCAGGGTTCCTCTTTCTCCACTTTTTCACCAACATCTGTTATTCCCTTCCGTCTTGATAAAAGCTGTTCTAGCTGGGATGAGATGATATTGCTTTGTGGTTTTGATTTGCATTTCTCTGATGATTAGTGACATTGAGCATTTTTTAAATATTTCTGTTGGCCATTTATATGTCTTCTTTTGAGAAAGAGCTATCTATTCAGGCCTTTTGTCCATTTTTAAATTGAATTATTTGGTTTTTTTGCTATCGAGTTGTTTGATCTCTTTATATATTTGGGTTATTAATCCCTTGTCAGATGGGGAGTTTGCAAATAGTTTTCCCTTTCTGTGGGCTGTCTCTTCACTTTGTTGATTGTTTTCTTTCCTGTGCCGAAGAAGATTTTAGCTAGATATAATCCAAGTTGTCTATTTTTGCTTTTATTGGCTGTGCTTTTGAGGTGTTAACACACAAAAAAATCTTTGCCAAGCCCAATGTCCTGGAGTGTTTCTCCAACGTTTACTTCTCGTATTTTCGTGTCTGAAGTCTTTAATCTATTTTGATTTTATTTTTGTATGTGATGAGAGATAGAGATCATATTTCATTCTTCTGCATGTGGATATCCAGTTTTCACAGACCATTTATTGGAGAGACTACCCTTTCCTTATTGCATGTTCTTAGCACCTTTGTTGAAAATGAGTTGGCTGTAAATGCACGGATTTATTCCTGAGTTCTCTATTCTTTTCCTCTGGTCTATGTGTCTGTTTTTATTCTAATACCATGCTGAGTTGCTTACTATAGCTTTATGGTATATTTTGAAGTCAAGTAGTGTGATACTTCCAACTTTGATCTTTTTGCTGAGGATGGCTTTGGCTATTCTGTGTCTTTTTTGGTTCCATCCAAATTTTAGGATTTTTTTTTCTATTTCTGTGAAGAATGTCATTGGTGTTTCACACTGAATCTCTAAATTTCTTTGGGTAGTATTACCATTTTAACAATATTAATTCTTCCAATCCACACAAATTTTTCCACATAAAAAGTGTGAAGGGGGTTTAGTCCATGGGAAGCCTATTTGGATTTGTTAACGGGCTTGTAGAGAAGTTAAGCTCCTACCCTCCCTTAGGGGCTGGTAGACAGGAGCTCTTTCTCCTTGTCTGGAAAAAACAACTATTCTTTTGGCAGCCTT
>NW_012145190.1:3653600-3673896 GCF_000956105.1 Propithecus coquereli
GAGAGAGAGAGAGAGAGAGAGAGAGAAAGAACGTGTGTGTGTGTGTTAGAGAGACGAGAACATAGAGATACAGCGTGAAAATATTAGATGGAAATTCTGATGTGTTTGTTGAAAAGAGAAGAGCAATTGTCCCATAGATGAATAAATGAATGAGTGAATAAATGGATGGAATAAATACAGAATCTGCATCAGGCAGAAATCCTCACACACAGTCTTTGTCAGTTTCAGTTTTCAAGGGATAAGAAGATGTTCTCCCCAAACCACACAATGATGACAGAATTTATTCTCTTGGGACTCACAGATGACCCCATGCTAGAGAAGATTCTGTTTGGGGTGTTTCTCGTCATCTACCTAATCACGCTGTCAGGGAATCTTTGCATGATTGTGCTGATCCGGACCAATTCCCGCCTCCAAACTCCTATGTATTTCTTCCTTGGCCACCTATCCTTTGTAGACATTTGCTATTCCTCCAATATTACCCCAAATATGCTATACAATTTCCTCTCAGACCAGAAGACCGTCTCCTACGCTGGATGCTTCACACAGTGTCTTCTCTTCATTGCCCTAGGGATCACTGAGCTTTATATCCTTGCTGCAATGGCATTGGACCGCTACGTAGCCATTTGCAGTCCTCTACATTACAGTTCCAGGATGTCCAAGAATGTTTGTATCTGTCTGGTCACAGTCACTTATATGTGTGGCTTCCTTAATGGGCTCTCTCAGGCACTGCTGACATTTCATTTATCCTTCTGTGACTCCCTTGAAATCAATCATTTCTACTGTGCTGATCCTCCCCTCATAATGTTGGCCTGCTCTGACACCCATGTAAAAAAGATGGCAATGTTTGTTGTTGCTGGCTTTACTCTCTTAAGCTCTCTCTTCATCATTCTTCTGTCCTACCTTCTCATTTTTGCGGCTATCTTGAGGATGCATTCTGCTGAAGGCAGGCACAAAGCCTTTTCCACTTGTGGTTCCCACCTGACGGTAGTCACTCTATTTTATGGAACCCTCTTCTGCATGTACTTAAGGCCTACATCAGAGAAGTCTATAGAGGAGTCCAAAATAATTGCAATCTTTTATACTTTTTTGAGCCCAATGCTGAACCCATTGATCTACAGCCTAAGGAACAAAGATGTGATCCTTGCCATGCAACAAATGATTAGGGAAATTTTCTTTCATAAAATTGCAGTTTAGACATTATTTGTAATCACTATGTGCCTGGGATAACATGCGACTTTTTTCAGTGGACAAACCCACTATTCTATTGTCATGATTTGTTTAACATCATGGACTCTCAGTAACCACTTTAATTAGTTTCTTCTCAAAATTAACAACTTGAAGACAGATTGTTTTAATAAAAATCTTAATATTAAAATTAAAACTTTTTTATTTGGGACAGATTCTATGAAAATGAATTGGTCGGTATCAAATAATTGTTTATGACAATGTCTTTACTTATTTTGGGTAAACTATTAATATTTAACTAACTTTCTCTCACGGGAGCTTTGAAAATCCATTTCCTTTGAATATTATGGTCTACAGAGCCATAGTGACTAGTTTAACTTTTTTTTCGATGCAATCATTTCTACTCCAATGCGATGTCTTAAAACAATAGCTGACACTTTTGTACTTACTGGAATCACATTGCAAAAAATTTAAAGACATAGGTCACCTTTAGGTAAAACTTTCTGTAAGTTTACCCAAACCCACATGAAACATCTTTCAAAATGTTTTTGTCCATGTGATAATACCGGTTATTCTCCCTGGTTTTAAACTCAATTGTCAGGACCTTATGAGTTTTCAAGGGGATGGATCCAGTTCTATCATCAATGTACTATAATTGCATTCTAGGTATGTTTTCCAGTGTAGTACCTCTGACTTAGGACTAGGTTATTAGGAGTCAAAAGTGTCTTATTAATTGACTTCTGCATACCCATAAATGCACTGAAATGATATACAGTGAGTGGGGGTGTACATATCTTTCTGGAGAAAAGACTTAGCTTATTTTACTTCACAAAGCAGTCTGTGGATGATTATTTTTCACATAAGCCTGTTTCAGTAGTTCTGAAATAGTTCAGTAGTTCTGCTATAGAGAAAATTGATAGTAAAGAGTCTGTATAAAGAGACACGTAATTCATCCACATTAATCCATGCATTATTAGTTTACCAGATGGCTGTATATTGAAATATATATATATATATATATATATATCCCTTATTAAATTGCCTTAGATATTTGCTATTTTAATATTTTGCCCTCTGATTTTCAGCAACACCACTATAGAAAAGCTGGTATATGATATAAACTACTGTATTTACTGTAAAATGTTCAAATTAATTTCCAGACTATCACCTAGATGACTTGCAGTTTTTGTAAAATTGGGCTCTATTCTTAAGTCTCAGTTGATTGAATCAGTCTACTTCTATCAAAATCTTCTTTCAGAAAACAGCAGCTGAAAAAGAAAGAAAGCAATTTGAGGTGACGAGAATTTAATATTTAAATTTCAGCACTTTTTGTTTGTATATTTGTTTGGTTTTGTCTGTGGCAGTGGGACATCAGAAGAAGATGATCTATAGAGGCAATAATGAAGCAGAAGAGCTGGGAAGCGAGTGCCAGAAGGTGGTCATTGTCACAGAGTCCTGGGTTCCACTTCCTTTTTGAGGATGGGCATCATTTAATCTGTGGGATGTTCCTTTATATTATAACAAATGTTCCTTTTTGTTAAGCAAAGCATTGTGTTTCATTTCTAGAAACTAGAATAGTCTGATACCCATATTTATAACGTTATTTAAAAAATGTGTTTTTGAATTAGTGCAAAAATACCCTACAATTTGCCTAAATAATTGTATGTGTCCTTTTATTTTGTAGTCCTGAAAACTTGCTGTGGCTTGCAGCAACCAAACTTAAACTCAATCTTGACACCTTTTTAATCCAAGTGGTTGACTTGTTTGTAGTTTTTTTTTTTTTGTAATTTATTTATTTACTTATGTTTGTAATTTAATTTTTTCATCATGTAAATCTTTGGGTAAAAGCCCCCCCCCCCCGAGGAATTCTTTGGAGACAGGATAGAACATAAATCAGCATGTATAAAAATAATTATAAGTGACAAAATCATAGTGCAGTACTAGCTTTAGGATCATTATTTGTTTTAATATCCACAAATGAAGTAGTGAGTGAGATAATAATTATTATCTCATTTACAACATTTAGAGTGTTAGACACAGAGATTTAAGAACTCAACATACTGGAAATACTGAATGGAATTTTGGAGATTATGAAATGATGAAATTATTGCTGTAGATGAATCATGATGATTATATGACAATAATATGCCTTCCAGCAATAGCTAATGTGTATTTCCCTGGATGATTCAGGTTAATATAATAATCTGTGTACATTATAAGTAAAATTCTGTTAATGTTCATGTGAAGTTAGGCAATTTTGATATATGGTAGCAGGTAGGCAATTTTGATATAAGTGTAATAGGAGCAGTTTCACTTGGATTGTGTTGCTTCTTCCCCAGCTGGCAC
The DNA here is from genome assembly GCF_000956105.1 of Propithecus coquereli. Classification (NCBI taxonomy): domain Eukaryota; kingdom Metazoa; phylum Chordata; class Mammalia; order Primates; family Indriidae; genus Propithecus; species Propithecus coquereli. Next base: position 3,657,132 of record NW_012145190.1, read on the forward strand.
AGTGCCACACTGGAGGAGATTTCCTGGACCCATATTTTATTTTCTCTAGTGGAGGAAATAGAGTCCAAGGCAGATATCCAGTTTCCCCATGTTCCAGTGAATTTTCCAGGAAGCCCATTTCTCTCTAACTTTATGAGGAACAAAGGGGAAATTGGCATCGGCTCGCCCATGGTCATCTCATAACAAAGTGAGGGGGTGTGACTTATAGCAACCAGCACCGTATCTTGGTGGTGGTATCATGTCCTAGCTGGCAGCTTCATTGACCAGAGAGCCCAGCCAATGGCATTGCCCACCTGTGAAGTTAATCTGGCAGCACCATCTGCCCAGGGAGAATGTTCATCACATCTACCTGGCTTGAGTTACAATCAGTGGACCAGACAAGCTATGGTGCTCAACCTATAGTACCACCCAACCACAGAGCATGGCTTGTAGTCACACCCAGGCAGGGATCCAAGCCAGCACCCCTCCCACAATTTCAGGGCACAACCTGCAGTTCCATCTGCTAAGGAGTCTGGCCAATGATCTTGCCTGACTGCAGAGCACAGCCAGTAAATCTGACCAATTGTAGAATAGCCTGAAGCCCCACCTAACTGCATAGCATAGCCACTGGCCCTATCTAAATAGGGAGATTGGTCAGTGGACTCACCTAACTTTCACACAAAGCCAATGACCCCAGCCATCTGTGGGACACAGCCAGCAACCCCTCTTGAATACAGAGCCCAATGAGTGGTCTTGCCTGTTTAGAGGGCTCAGCCAGTGACCCTGAATCAACATGGAGCTGAGATAGCATCCCCACCCCACCCCAGTGGACAAACAGCAGCCCTATGTGACCCAAGACCCTGGCAGCAAGTCTGCCTTGCCCACAGATGTAATCACCTGGCTTGTCCATAACCACAGGCTGGGCTGAGTGGCATAGGTCTTTCCTACTAAAGTGAATCTGTAAAGAAGGAAAGAGAAACTGGGTCCTCAAAAGTACAGAGATATATGGAAGTATACAAGGATAACAAAGATTTTGGAAAATGTGGCAGCAAGAAGAGAAATAATAAAGCTCTAATAACTGACTGTAAAGAAATGAGATCTATGAATTGAATAAAAAAACCTAAAAATAATCCTCTTAAAGAAGTTGAGTGATCTACAAGAAATCACAGATAGATAGTGAGACTAAGTTAGAAAAGCAATGCATGTAAAAGACCACAAAAATAGAAATCATAGAGCTGGAGAATACAAAGACAAAAAATTCCTCAACATCAGACTTAATCAAGCAAAGGAAAGGGCAATTGAACTTTATAACTGATCACTTCAAATTATCCAGTCAGAGGAGTAAAAAGATAAAAGAATAAGAAAGTGGTGAGAAACCTGTGAGACTTATTGGGCACCGTCAGGTGAAACAATATATGCATTAGGAAAGTTAAGGAAGGAGAAGAGAATTAGAAAGGTGGCAGAAAGTGTAGTTAAAAAAATAATGGTTGAAAAATTTCCAAAATGAGAGAGAAATGGACATTCAGATTCACAAAGCCTAAGTATTTCCAAATAGATTGAACCTAAAGAAATCTATACTGAGATACATTGTAATTAAATTGTCAAAAGTCAACCAAAAAGAGAATTTCAAAAGCTTCACATACAAGGGAGTCATCATTAGACTATCAGTAAATTTCTCAACAGAATCCTCGCAGGCCAGTAGAATGTGAAAAAATATGTTCAAACACTAAATTAAAAAAAAAATTAATTAAAAAAACTATCAGGTAAAGCTGCCCTTTATAAATGAAGGAAAGATTAAAAAACAAACAAACAAACTCAGTTTATAACCAGCTACACCTTAGACCTACCTTACAAGAAATACAAGAGGGAAGTCAGCAACATAAAGTGAAGGATGCTAATTAACAATGTAAAAACATATAAATGTATAAAACTTACTACTAAAGATAAAGATACAGTAAAATTCAGAATTCTCTAATGTTATAATGTTGTTACATAAATCATTTTCAACTCTAGTATAAAGGTTAATAGATAAATGTATTAAAATTGCTATAACTACAATAAATTGTTAATAGACATACATTATTACAAATAAGTAAATTATTTAATAATTAATCATGTAAATTATTAAATTTACATCATTTAGATTATTGATTAGTAAATCAATAATCTAAAATGTAATCATGGGAGAAGTAAACACTTAAAGTTTATGTATGTGATCCAAGTTAGCTATCAACTTAAAAACATGGTGTTGTAAGTATGAGATGTTTTATGAAAGCACCATGGCAGCACAAAGGAAAAACACAGCATATAGTCATGAGACTGTCTAAAGTCAACATGAGGGAAAAAATCCTAAAACAACCAAGAGGAAAGCATCTATTAGGTCATTAAATATAAAATGTTCAATTTTGAATCAAAAGTTTAGCTTATTATATCTCAAGAAGCAGTACAATTAATCAAAGTCTGTGTCTAAACTATTGAATCGAATATGTTTTCTTGTAAGAAGTGGTCCAAAGTCTGCAAAAAGTGGTAGTCAGTGGGTGTAAGGTCTGGGCCCGGGGCATTTCTCCACTTCTTTTTGGAGTTTTATTGTATTCAAGGTGGTGTTCTTGTCTTTGAATTGTTACTAGTATACTAGTTGAATTTTTACATGGAAAAATGCTGGGAGATTTTCCACTCCATCGTCTTGCTGTTGTCACTCTCCAAAAGTTCCATTATAAAAATTTCAAGATGGAAAATTTTTTGTGCCTTCCACAGATATCATACAACAAACACTGAGCAATTTAAAATTATAGGCAATATGGCTGAGGCATAATTGCCTTCCTGATTCCACAGTGTTTCAGTAAACCCAAGAGAGGTGATCCTGATGTAACACCCCTCAGTCCTCCTGAGATTTTCTTTAAGAGCAGGTCCTCGCCTCCCACATGAGTACACTTTATAGCTTAGAGAGGCTTCCAAGAAACTTCATGAATCAAAGATAGAGAAAATAGGTGTATATCAGAACCCGAAGTAAGTTCTTGTGCTTTTACCTTCTTTATTTTTAGTTAAGAGAAAATCATATTAAAAGTCTCAACAGAAGCTCATAAATTATTTGCATTTTTTGTTATTAAAAGCTATTTTTTCTGACTTTACGTATAGTGGGGCTCACGAATTTTGAATTTTTCCCCTGGGAAAAAAGACATACTTTCTCTCAGTGGCTGCAGGCAAAGAAGTAGGAGAGAAGGTCAGCAATGAAAAGTGTTAACTCTGTTTCTAACAACACTTCTTACGTGCTTACTTTATGAAAATCATTTTTCTAAGCACTTTAAATGAATTAACTATCTCATTCCTCATGAAAACTCCATTTCCTATTTTAAAGCTGGGAACACTAAGGTAAGACAGTTTAGATAATTTGCTACCTTCATGCAATTTGTAGCTGGTGAAGCCAGAAACATAATCAGTAATTAGAATTAGGCACACAATTCTTAATTTTTGAATAGTAAATTATTGACTCCTTATACATTCAGCAGTTTAGGGCAGGTCCAACATCATCTAATCTAATTTATTTATTTTAAAAAGGTTGCGACTAAGCAAAATGTTAATAAAATTAACTCCAGAGTTACTTAGTGGCAGAGCTAGATATAGGTTCCAAACTCACCCTGAACATTTTTATACTTGAGCAAATTTCTGAGCACACCTCGAAAATTCAGTGAGTTGTCACTTTAGTGTCATTTGCATCTGATGTAAATACTTGCTTGCTAACAAGTTGGCCATTAAGTGTACTGGTATACACGTAGACTGAGAGTTGATCTCAGTGCTGTATTTGTCAAGGTTAATATAAGATATATTGTTGGTCCTAAGCCTTACCCCTCAATCTGGAATCCCATCTGCGTACTTTTCTTTCATATGTAGCTCTAAGTACTTTGTCACTTGCATTCCAATCATTTATTTTCCTTCATCACCTATTAGAATTTTTCTCAATACCATTGGTGGGAGAAGAGGGAAGGACAATGAAAAGGAAATAGAGATAGCCCCATGCATTCTTCTTCCCCTAAAAAGAATATCATTTTGAAAACAGACTAGGAGTCAGCTCTTCTTTATCTGTAGTTGCCAACAGCACAAAGCTCTATATGTCCCTTAGGACAAAATAGATATATACTTCAGTCAATGTTTTCCCCTTCATTGTGCTATTTCCAGTAAATGAGGGAGTTATATTTACAAAGATGTTAAGTCATCTTGAAAGTTGCTTCTTAAAAATGACTAGTTATCAGATTTCTACTTTTCATCTCAAACATATTGCAATCATATTTTCTCTTGCAGACCTCTAGGACAAATTTAACTTTGGAGTACCCTGTTTCCTACATATACATATACATGCAGTATTCTCTGTATTGATAGCAGAATTTGAACCTTAATCAATTTTCCTGACAGCAGACCTATTGAAATTTTCCCCTCATATGCTTGGACAGTATTTTGCAGAACTGTCACTGATGCCAAAAACCAAAAACAAAACAAAACAAAAAATACAAGAAAGACAAACATTCTGCTTACTTCTCACAAATGTAAGACCCCTTTCATAGGCTGAACAAGTCTAGAAGTCTAACATAAAACATGAAGACTATAGATAATAAAATTGTACTGTATTTAGGATTTATTCTATATGGGTACATTTTAGCTGCTCTTATCACAAAAGCAAAACAAATGGGTAACTATATGAGTTAATATTACTTTTCTTCACTAGGGTAACATTATATTGTCTTTATGTATTTCATAATATGAACATCACATTGTTTACCTTAAAATAAACACATTAAAATTTATTTTCAAAAAAGAGTCTATATATGTAGGTCTAGGTAATCTGTGATCCCCTTGCATTTGGAGGGTAAGATTTTTAGTATGTGCATTTATCTAGGCTGAGGATGCATAGTTTCCTTGTATATTTTAAGGAGTTTATGTAAATAAAAAATTAAGCAAATGTAGGAAAAAACAAACCGAGAAGCTTAAGAACTACTCTTACAATGAATTCTTGCTGTTTTCCTTACTCTGTATCTTTTTTTTTCCTGAAACAAAGTATTTTCTCATTCACTCGTAATTGAATAGTCTAAAAAATTTACCTAGACAGCTAATCCCTTGAGATCAATTACTGTCTAGTGCATCCTCATTTGGGATAAAACCATTCATTTAGGGCATCTTTCTCCCATCTTTCACTTGACGGAAGGTGGGGTTCTCCTTCCCCTTTATATCTCCACTGATAGTGCTGCTAGTCTGTGTGTTCCAGGCATGCTGGTTCACGGGCATGTAGTCTGTGCAGTTGCACAAGGCCTTGTGCTCAGAAGGGCCCCAAGCTTGGTTTAATGCTGTAATGCTCTTGATGCTCTTAATGATTTGTGAACAAGGATCCTTACCTTTTGATTTCGTATTGGACCTAATATATTATGTAGCTGGTCCCAGTTCCAGGTTTTACAACTTGTAGCTTCCTCCTGTCCTTGAGCTACTTCTCTGCTACATCTTCTTCCATCAAACAGACCCTCACCTAGGTGCTGACCTAGCAAACCTAGATGTTCCTCATTTATAAGGTGTTTTCCTTTCATTCTGACAAGAGATAGGTAGTCAGCCTACTGTGGTTTTCCTTCTTTATACACACGTCCCATTTGGAGTCTTTTCTACGTCTCTCCACTTATGAGAGCTTCTGCTCTACTTCGGTTGTGCATTTCTGGATCTTACACAAGTCATCGAGCTGCTAAGTAAAAACATTTCAGACCCCCTGGGTGGTCGTTAAGTGACATGCAACAAGTAAGTCCTGCAAATGAACCCCTCAAATCTAATTTCCTACTGTGCATTTTTAAATCTGAGAAAAATGATTTAAAATCATTTTAATCAAATGATATAATACTTTGTAGACTTACAAAATCAGTCTATGTTAGTGTACAGGGATAAATAACTTTGGAGATTCAGAGAAAAAATGATTTGAATGAACATTGACACTATTTGTACATTTATATTTGCATAGTTATTTATTTATTGCATAGTATTTATTGCATAGTATTTATTTCCATAGTTTCCAGAGAAAACGCTCAGGAAATGTCCAACGCAAATGGCAGTGCAATAACCAAATTCATTTTACTTGGGCTCACAGATCGCCCAGAGCTCCAGCCTCTCCTGTTTGTGCTGTTTCTGGCGGTTTACCTTGTCACCCTCTTAGGCAACCTGGGCATGATAATGTTAATCAGACTGGACTCTCGGGCCCATGTACTTCTTCCTCACTAACTTAGCCTTCGTGGACTTGTGCTATAGCTCGAATGCAACCCCACAGATGTTGATTAATTTCTTATCAGAGAAGACCATATCCTTTGCTGGCTGTTTCACGCAGTGTTACATTTTCATCGCGCTCCTCCTCACTGAGTTTTACATACTGGCAGCAATGGCGTATGACCGCTACGTGGCCATATGCAACCCTCTGCGCTACAGTGTGAGAATGTCCGGGAGAGTCTGCACCTGCTTGGCCACATTTCCTTAAGTCTATGGTTTCTCAGATGGGCTGCTCCAGGCCATCCTGACCTTCCGCCTGACCTTCTGTAGATCCAATGTCATAAACCACTTCTACTGTGCTGATCCACCACTCATTAAGCTTTCTTGCTCTGATACTTATGTCAAAGAACACGCCATGCTCATCTCAGCTGGCTTCAACCTCTCCAGCTCCCTCACCATCATCCTGGTGTCCTACACCTTCATCATTGCTGCCATTCTCCGCATCAAATCAGCAGAGGGAAGGCACAAGGCCTTTTCCACCTGTGGTTCCCACATGCTGGCTGTCACCCTGTTTTATGGGACACTCTTCTGCATGTATGTAAGACCACCAACAGATAAGACTGTTGAGGAATCCAAAATAATAGCTGTCTTCTACACCTTTATAAGTCCGATGCGTAATCCACTCATCTACAGTCTGCGGAACAAAGATGTGAAGCAGGCCTTGAAGAATGTCCTCAGACGAAACATGGTCACTACTGTGGCAATGCCTCCACTTTCCAATAAACCATAGATCCAAATCTTTGACTCAAAAATCTTGAATATCCAATTTTCCCAACACTATTTATTGAAAAGGGCTTCTTTTCCTCAGTGTATATTGTTGTCTTCTTTGTTGAATATCAGTTGGTTGTAGGTAGATAGTTTTATATCTGGGTTCTTTGTTCTTTTCCATTGGTATATGTCTCTATTTTTGTGCTAATATCATGCTGTTTTGTTTGCTATAGCCTTGTAGTATAGTTTGAAGTCTGGTGATGTGTTGCCTCCAGATTTATTCTTTTTGCTTAAGACTGCTTTGGCTCTTTGGGATCTTTTCTGCTTCCAAATGAAGTGTAGAGTTATTTTTTCTAGATCTGTGAAGTATGACATTACCCCCTTAATATTTTTAAATTAAAAAAAAAAATCTTGGAGTTTGATCATGAGATTTAGTAGTCTCTATAGATGTGTCCCAGACACTTCAGGTATAAAAAAATTCCAATTTGGGGGGAAAAATTAGATATGCTTTTTTTTAGGGCTTATTTCTCAACATATGTCTCATGAATAAAGAGCGTATGTGTTACCTTGGAAGTTGTTACACATACAGAATCGAGTTCTGCACCTTGGCACTACTGTATCTAAATATGTAGTTTAACCAAATCCCCAGGTGTTTTTAAGTACATTAAATTTTGAGAAGCACTGCTTTAGGTGAAAACTCCCAACTGGTGTGCCATGCAACACTGATGTGCTCTTATTGCTTGCAGTGGTAAACAGAATAAACATGTTCTCAGCTCAGTTTCTTGAATTTATTCTATTCTTTTTCCCATCTGTCCTTTTGCTTGAGGAGTCTTTAAGAAACCCATCCTTCTGTACTCCTCTTCTGACTTGCTAAGTTAAACTGGAAACTGCGCAGTTCGTATTAATAGTAGTAGTTTTCTCTTCCTTATGAACGTGCTTATGTAGTGAAGAGGTGGCAATCAGAAAAGAGGGGAATGGGACGATCATACTTTTCCCAGACTTAAGTTTGTGCATCTGGCCCTAGGAGCTACACAAACCCACCTCTTCCTCTGACCCTCCAGCATCGGGTGATAACTCTCTGTTTCACTTATTTTTGAAACATTTAGAACAGATTGATCTGAGAGTAAGAACTAAAATTTAAGGAAGAAATAAAGAAACTGAGTAAGCAATGAGGCATGTGAGATAAGAATATTTACCTTGCTTTGACTATGCTTTCTGTTCCTAATTATGGTGAGCAATATTAATTTTTTCCTTCCTGAGCATAGACCTAACACATAACCTCTTTATATGTGCCATGAATGTGAGGATTTTGTCTAGGAGGGGAAAATAAAATGCTTTTGGCATCTTCATAAAGATAAAATAAAACAAATGATAACAAAATAAAACATATTTTTCTTCAGGCTCCATGGTAAAATGAATGATTTAAGGGACAAATAAAAGATTCCATTGTTAGAGACCTGGTGTTCCCCTTTGGGAGTGAGCTTTCCATTTGATTCTTTTTTTTTTTATTTCAGCATATTATGGGGGTACAGATGTTTAGGTTACATACGTTGCCCTTACCACCCCCCCCCAAGTCAGAGTTTCAAGCGTGTCCATCCCCCAGATGGTGTGCATTGCACTCATTATGTATTCACATACCCATCCCTTCCTCCCCCCTCCCACCTGCCCTACACCCAATAAATTTTATTCTTATATGTGCACTTAGGTGTTGATCAGTGAAACCAATTTGCTGGTGAGTACATGTGGTGCTTATTTTTTCCATTCTTGGGATACTACACTTAGTAGAATGTGTTCCAGTTCTATCCAGGAGAATACAAGAGGTGCTATATCACCATTGTTTCTTATAGCTGAATAATACTTTTGATTCTTCATACTTCCAGAGTTCTTTCACTGATTCCTTCCCGTCTGGATCAGCTGTTGCTTCTTACCTTTAGATTTTTGTTTGGATAATGACAAGCCCTGTTTAGTCTCTGAGCCAGTAGGTGGTGTTTGTGGGTGAGATTCGACCACACCCTGTATGATGAGTCAATAGATGTAGTAAAAGGGTGTACAGAATGACCTCCCTGTCAGAAGGTAGTGCTTACTGGGAGGCGCAAGCTGAAGTGTTATTTTTGGGTCCTGTAACCAGCTCTTGTTCCCCTTGAGAGGCATTCTAGTGCTTCAGGTAGTTAGTGGGGCCCTGGGACTTCCAGGTGTGTCCTTATTCTCCACCTCAGTGGCGGCAGGTTGGGGAGCGAGGTTGGGTAGAGCTGAATTGGGTGAGCCTGCTCTCAAGCACCATAAATGCTGTTAGCAGTGGTCAAAGGTCTGTTCTCTACTTTTGGGCAAAGCTGCCAGGGCGCGGCTGAAATGGCCCCACTCAGCTGAAAAGTCTGCGTGTGGGGGTGGGGCTGTCTGAGACCTGCAGTCTGGAGCAGGCCTCGCTCCTTTCCACCCTCCCCTATTCCACGGTGTCTCCCCGGTCTCTGCCCGCAGGCAGGATCTCAAGCTAATGATCTCCCCTGGCTGTGATGCAGGCTGGCAGGTTCCCTGCCCAGAATCGGAGCCTGAGCTGGGAGTGCAGCCCTCCCCTGGGAGGAGGGTTGCCCCTCAAGTGCATTGATCTGACCCTGAAGGCACATACACCTCAACAGACCCCTTCACAAAATCTCTTCTGTGCCCTGGGGCAATATGATGGAGACCTGGGTGTATGGGGATCTGGTCTGCAGGCCTGTTCCCTGGTTTCTTTGGTACTTAACTTACTCTTGTTTGGGAATAATTATAGCACATTGTAGAGTTTTTAGAAAGCTTTATTTTATTAATATATAATTTGCCTGCCGTGAAATATATCCACTTTAATTACAAGCAAAGTGTTTTGACCAATGTGTACACCTATATAACCACCACCACAATTGAGATTGACAATGTAAATCACCCCTGAAGTTCCTTTTTATCCATTTGCAGACAGTTCTTTCCACAAATGTCTAGCCCTTAATAATCACTGATCTACTTTCCTAACCAAAGATATTTTTGTCTATTTTAGCATCTCCTATAAATGGAGTCAAGCAGTATATGTTTCTTTGATTTCAATATATCATTTGGAGAATGTGCCTTTGATGAAGTATACATGTGTCTCTTTTGCCTTCATAATTAGACTAAATACTATTTAAGTACATGTACATGGTACATCTTGTTCATATTGTATTTGTATCTCTTGGATGAGCAGAAATTGGACACTAGGTAAAAGGGAAGAAAGGTAGACAGAAAATTTTGATCTTTATCCTATGTTTTTGTGTGTTGGCAAATAAATAGCATATTGCTAAATTACATGCTTACCAGGTTTTCCAAAAAATATTATTTTAACACCTGGATGTAGCACTTTGAACTAACTCTACTACAACTCATTGCGAGGTCTTGTCCAAATGACTTTATTTACTGGATTTTATAATTTAACCACTTTATTCTGCCACTTTTGGAAAGTGTTTTGCAGTACACGATTCAGACTGAAAAGGAATCACAGGAACATCAAAGTCCATGAATTATGTCATTATTTTATATCTTTATTATTTGTTCTATTCATCCAATTAGAATAAATGGTGACCTAAAATGCAAAAATTGTATGAGAATGATCACCCAAAGCCATTGGCTCAAAAGGATTATAAACTGATGCAATCGCATTGCTCAAATCCCAAAAGTCTATTGAGTATGAGTCTGTGCCAATTACTATTTTTCCCTGGAGTTATCTTTTGCAGAACATTGTAATTATTTCTTCAGGGTGTGTTCAAAAATACTTTAGGGATAAAAGCTCCAAATTACAAGTTGGGTATAAATCGTTCTCTGTAACTCATTGCTTGGACCACTAGTGTCTCTGAGAGAATCTTTTCTGTGGTCAGGTAGGAATGGAAATTCTGGCTTCTATGCTTGTACTTTCTCATTTTGTTTTAATTTTAGATTTTTGTCAGTAGGAGTCAGGTGACAACAATGGCTTGAATGTTAGCTTAGATTCTTAATTAATAAAAATGAGTTGGTATGCATTTCTTATCTAGATTGGTCACTAGAAATATTGTAATTTAATTAGAATTATGTATTTACAATAATTATTTTACTTTACCAGTAGAATTCTTACCTTCCTTTAAGTATTGAACATACATTGAATAACCACATTGGAATAAACAATTTAGTTTACCATCATATTAATAATTATAGAATAATATTTGTTTAAAGGACAACCCCTCCAAAAGCATCCTTCATCAAAAATTCGAAAGAGATTTCATTCTTTTTTATGGCTGAATAGTATTTCACTCTATCATGGATGGACCTGGAAGATTTTATGTTAAGTGAAATTAGCCAGAAACAGAAAGTTAAATACCACATGTTCTTACTCATATGTGGAAGCTTAAAAAGTTGATCTCATAGAAGTAAAAAGCAAAAAGTAAGAAGTGAAAAGTACTTCAGGATACTACAGGATGGAAAGGATAGGAAGCAAAAGGGGTAGGGAGAGATTTTTTAAAGGATACAAAATTATAGCTACATAGAAAGGATAAGTTCTAGTGTTATATAGCACTATAGGATGACTGTAGTTAATAATACATTATATATTAATAGTTTCAAATACCTACAAGGATGATATGGAATGTTCCTAACAAAAGAAATGATAAATGTTTGCATTAAAAGATACACTAATTTCCCTGATCTGATCACTGTACCTTGTATGTATCAAAAGAAACATCACTATATACCCCATAAATATGTATAATTATTATATACCAATTAAAATATAAAGCAAAGGGAAAAAATCAAAAGAGACACAGACAAATTAAAGCAGAAATTATACTTATTCTAGCAAAAATAAAAATTTATGGAACTTTATATGTCTCCCTTTAAGTTATATAGAGAAAAAATTTGGGGACAGATTTGACATTAAGATGTACATGACTAGGTAGGATTGGCAAACATGTGGATGCAAAATCTGAATGTTAGAAATGATGGACATTTTAGAAATTATTCAGTCTGAGTCTGAAATTAAATAGATGAGGACTCTAATGCCCATTGAAGGAAAATCACTGCACCAAGGTATAGAGACTGTTTTCTAAATGAAGACTCAAAAGAGTTTCTACAGACTTGCCATAGGCATGCATGAAGCCACAATGCATATCATGATGTAGGATGTAGGTCCTTGTGTTGTGAGCAGGTCATGTGTCCTGCTCTTACATTAGTGAGACATTGGAATGGGAAACCAAGAGAGGGGAAAGGTGCTGTGGTCCATTATGGCAGAGTGGACAAGGAAGGTGATCCTTCCTGGGAAATTGACATTCCTGTGAGATGCTTGGCTCACCAACTACAGGACTTATCCACTTTTGTCTTCATTTCTTGCCTTAAAATATCATTATTAACCCAGCTGTTCTTACCCACTTGTCTATGTCTTAACGTTCAGTTGAAGTAGTTCTTAGGCTCAATCACTAAAATTAAACTTCAGTAATCCTCACCTCCGTTTTCCATGGCCTTTTCCTTGGCTTCAATCTCTCCTAGTCTTCCACTCATCCCATCTTACATGACTACATAGTGGTGACGTTATCCACATAGAATGATTTGTCCCTGTGCCAGCAGTTCCATGCTATCCTGCTAGATTGAACATTTGCATTTTAACTGGAGCCTGAAAAGGGCAAACTTATCCCCAAATGAACATTTCAACAAGTAATATTTCAGGTACCAGTGACACCTGCAGAGGTGAACTTGACACTTTTATTGATTGATTGTAGTTTGTTTTTTTCTTTTTCTTTCTTTTTGAGTTGGGAGGATAGGAATATCTTGGAACTATGAATTTCACCCAAATATTTACCATATTTATCAGTTTAGCATAAATAGCACCTATGGCTTTCTGCTCAATGACAGACACTAAACAACCTACTAAAGGGCAAGTAATGCTTTGTTTTATTTACATTTTTATATAACAAAATAAGTATGTGGATACAGATGTCCTTATGAATCAAATTCATCAACATGAACAAATCTGTATTGACTTTTTTTATCTAGCTTATTTTCAATCATTCCAATCCAGAAGGAAGCAATTTGACATTACTAAGCCAGCGAAACTTTATGTGGAGTTTAATTTTGGTTATATTCCTTGCAATAAGGAACATAGACTTTTAAAAACACATTGCTATCTACAGGGATTCCTAATTACCCAAAAATTTCTGATGAAACACTAATATCATAGCAAAACTCCTGCTTAGAAGAATGTCTAGTATCCTCCCTCACTGGGATTTAATTATTTTTCTTTGTGATATTTCTCATATCAAGAGCAAAATATTCACGGCTTTTACAAAACTAATTCAGCAATCTCTCTTAATACTTTAATGTGAATTACTTGGCATCCTATAATGAAATAGGAGTTCAAAAACGGTAAGAGTCATGAAGGATAAATTTTGCTACTGCTTGCATAAATATCAAATAAATGAGAAATCTTTCTAACTACAGGGCACACTGGGCACAGCGAACATGAAATAGGAAGCTGTCAAAGGCAATTCCCACAGCCGTTGAACAGGAACCTTTAACGTATTCCATCAGTGCAATCTCAACAAGCGTGTGTTTACAGAACTAAAAATAATCTTCAGATGCATTTCTGTTAAATATTTCATGATCATTAAGATATTAACTTTCAAGAGGATAAATGCGTTAGCTCTAATGCAGCAAATTTGAATCTATCATAGGGATTCATCAAAATATTTTAGATTTGTCAACGGTATTTGTCATATGTACACTTTTAATAATCTCATTTATTTTAGTACACACACATTTAGATACACACACACATATATAGGTGTTGTATGTTACACTAAGACTTTCTAGAAATGAACCTGGATCTTTTTAATATGATGTGGTCCATGAATGGAGCACTTGCCCAGGAAAAAAGGTATTAAAGACATTCCAGACCTCAAAGATCTTTTCTTCATTGAAATATTGATAATGGTGTTTCCCAGCTACTTTTGCCCTTTAAAATGTGAATCAGGCAATAAAGTCAATTAGATGGGTCTTGGAAAGAGGTCATGAATAACAAGAGAAAAGACAGGGGAGAAAAAACGGGATATACAATCAAAGAGCAATTTGTAAAAAATCCAAAAGAGGAAAGTTAAAATGCCTGCAAATTACATGAGGGCATTTTAAATATTTGGAGCTTGCCTCGTGGATTGCATCCATATATTAAATATGTGGTAATTTGACTTATGCCTTACCCAGATACATACTTAATAGCAGCCGTTATTATTTTTAAAGGTTATATGATGAGTAAAACAGAAGCTAGTTAGGATTTTGTTATACAGATTGCACATTTGAAGATAGAACAGATTTGTGTTCCCCTGCGATTGATGTGCAGAGCTCTGATATCATGCTGTATTCTATTTTCCTCAGAGCTCTTTAATTTTTCTGCCTGTTTCATATATGAAGTGGCTCTTCCATGCTCAGTATGAAAATGCCCAAGCCTTTCTTTTAAAAATCAATGATAACTTCAAAAATGCTTTGGTATCCTACCAGTGGCACAAGTGAATGAAGGGGGTTTCCCAAAGTAGTGCAGAGTGTATCTTATTTCCTTGTATTTTTTCAGTGTTGAGGTTGAAGCTCTCTAGCATTCCTCGCCGCTAATGTGGAATTAGGGATTTCTAGTCTAAATAGAAAACTTGATAATTCTCCAGGGTCTTTGAAAAAGTAAGCTTGGGAAAGGTTGCACATTCTTGCCCACCTTCTATAGCTTCACAATGCACGTGTGCATATAAAAGGCTCTGGCACTTCCTGTGATAGAGATGTCTTTTTTTTTCTTTTTTCAAAATCCAACATTTTCAGAACTTATTTCACCATAGAGCTAATTTTTTTTTTGCCTAATATCCAGTGATTTTACTGAAAAAAAATTGGAAATTCTGATCTGAAAACTCAGCTGACAGCAAACTTAATGTATATTTGTGACCCATTTTACTTATTCCTAGTCGTACTTGTTCTACATCAGTTGCAGGGATCTTCTGGAGGTAAAATGAAATATAAGCAGTGTAGTTGCTTTGTAAACCTGAAGTGCCTACCTGCGTGGGAGGAAGTATTATTAACAAAATGTAGTTTTTTCATCCTAAGCTGTGGGGTGATTGTGTTTATTTAAAGGAGAGTAGGAAATAGGGAATTAAATTCCAATCTCTTTTTGGTATTTCAGTTTCTTTATTTTTGTCTTTATTATTTGTTAAATAGAATAGGATGAATACACAGGTGATGATATTTAAGATACATTGCACAGATGTGAAGATTAAATGAATATCTAATATCTTTATGCTGTTGAAACAGAAAACTTACACATACTAAGGTGAATACTTTCCAAAATTATGCATCCTTCTGTGGAGTGAGGAAAGAACACTTTTACTGTTTACAAAAATCCTGATTCTGTAATTATTGTATTTTTTCCCCAAAGGCCAAAGTTGTAGATTTAATCCCTGAAATTACTTCTATTTCAAAATAACGGAGAATGGCAATTCTAATTCATCATCATAGGCATACACACTTCTAAACAATGTATTAAAGATAAATTCAAAGATATGCTACCTTGCAACTTTCAGGAGGGTGTTCACACTTTTTGGCCTGTGATGAAGGCTTTCAGTTTGTTTGGCTTCTTAGCACTTCTTAACTTCTCCTTGCCACAGCAGAAAAGTCATTCCTGCATCGATGTGGAATATCTTGATTTCTCTCAAAAGCCTCCTAAGAAAAGTCTCTGCATGTACTGTCTGTATTACCTAGAAATCCTCCCCACTCTTGTCCTTCTAGAAAATTCCTAGTTATTCTTCAAACCCCAGTTAAAGGTTATTCTTCTTTGATACCTACCTTAGTTCCTAAATACAATTAGTTACATTGTTCAAATTTTCATTAGTGAACTAATCACATTTAACTATTAATTTTCATGTCCTTTATTTACCATGAAGATCAACCAGCTCTTTCAAGGCAAGCACTGTTATTAATATTAATTGTCTTCATTGTCCCAGCAAAGTGACTTGGATGCATGTAGTATACAATGATGTTTGTGTACAAGGTTTATCTTATAATGATTAAATCATACGGGATACAGAAAATATCACAGAGTCAAAGTAGCTAACTTGGGAGGGTGATTGATTCAATTTCCAGGAACAGCTGAGACACTTGAAGCATACAGTTGGTGACACTGGCATTGTATGGAATTGTTATTTGTATCTCGCTTGATCAAACCTACAGAATTCTGCTTTGTGTCCTGGTTAAGGATAGATTTAAAAATCTAATTAATTGATCTAATTAATTGTCAACACTATATTTGGTAGATTTCACATAAAAATAACAAATTCTGATATTTAAAATTGGAAGCTCTTAGGATCTTAGAACACAGGGCCCCTGTTACTATACAGCAAAAATGCTATTGGCCCAAGTAGCTGCCGAGTAACTCTTTTTTTTTTCCAGACATAGCCATGTATCTTTATTTTTACATAAACAAATATAATGTGAGTTTGAGTCACACTCACATGCTTTCCAATCACCCTTACTCTACCCCTGAATACTAATATAAGAACACAAAAGTCTTCTTACAAATTTTTAAATGTTAACTTCCCTTCCAGTTAACACAGTATTAAAATAGTATTCCTCTAACTATACACTCTTCAAGAAAGTAATGTGACAACAACAAAAAATGCCAACATAGTCTCTAAACATGTAGGTACCAGAGTGAGTTTTGTTGTTTTTCCTTAGTATCCCTAGCCATGTACTATATAACCATGTCATCATGGTGATTTGGTTGTCAAGCAGGAAGGTAGGTAACATATAT
>NW_012145190.1:3676751-3678755 GCF_000956105.1 Propithecus coquereli
GTTTCTGTAGTAAAATATTTGGTTTCTATAGAAAGGGGTAAAGTAAGAGAGTAAAGTATTTCCTTTCTTCCCCTACCCTGATTGTTCATTCTCACTTCTCAGAGATACCACTATTAAGAGTTTCTTGAGTTTCCAGGAAATTTCTATATATCTATGATCAAATGTATGGTTATGTATGCACACATATACAGAAAATTGCTAAAACACATGTTGACTCTCAGAGCTGCTTTTAGTTGCTTATAATTCTACAGTATTTACTATGCAGGAGCTTCAATCTCATGTTTTAAAGGAATGTCACAACAAGAGCTGATGAAACTTGCTCTCACCTCTAAGAAAGAAAGCTTACAATAACACCTCCATGTCCATGCCTGACATCCATTTATGTATCCTCGCTTGTGAGAGTCACTTTCAGTAAGACAGTCTCCTCCTGCCATGACAGGATACCAGGACTGCCAAGCTTTTATTTTTTAGATATTGATTCCTGAAGCAGGCAAAGAATGTCTCTTACAAAGATAAATGGCTGGCCTCAAAGAACTGTGACTTCTATAGAATTATCAGTGACATTCCACACCTCTGGGGCCTGAAGTCCTTCATGCTTTTCCTCAACTCTGCCTTATTAATCTATTGTTCAGAAAGGACCAGATGTTTGACATTTGTACCATAGTCTAAATTTTACCCACAGTGGTCCTTTGCCACAATTAGTTATCGTGTATCTAATTTTAGAATGAAATATGTTCACTTGTTTGTATGTTAGTGCTAATGAAAGCAAATGACAAGTTGATTTTTTTAATATTTTTATTTCATGAAATTATGGGGGTATAAGAAGATGTAACATTTCCAATGATTTTGCAATTGCAGACCATAAGCAAAATTGATGAACGTATACTGAATATCTGCAATAAGTCACACTGTTACTAATACCAAGGAATTTTCAAGGAGCCCTAGCATGGCATAGTTTTGTAGAGGTCACGAAACTATAAAGAGAAAAATCAACCCAAATTGTTAAGTGCTATAATGTAAGAATGTGGAAGTACCAATGCAACAGAGAAAGAAGCAATTAAATCTGAGCAAATTGAAGCTAGCCATATGATTTTATAAACAATAACTTGTTCATACTTTGTGCACCCTCTCCAGCCTACCCATAGCCTGTAGTATGATGTTACAGCATACCAGCCAGGAGCTGAGCAAAACAAGTGTTGGGATCGATTTGTGATCACATATGTAGATGTGACTTTCAATGAAAAATGAAAAGCCACAGAACTATAATTAATCACTTCTACAACAGACATATATTTTTTTTTTTAGTTGCATTTCAAAGCTTTCTTTCTACCTTAGGGTTGATTTTTTTTTCTTTAATTACAAAATACAAATGTCTTAGGTTACATGGATCTCTTCTGCAATGCTTGAGTCCTGGCTATAGGTGTGCCCATCACCCAAATAGTGTTCATTGTGCCTATTAGGTAGGTTTTTGCCCCTCCCCTCTTCCTCTTTATCCCCTGTTTGATTTTCACTGAGTTTCTGCTCAATACTTCCTACAGGAATTTTCAGATTCATTCATTCTGTATCATCCCATGCAATTATTTCAACTTTTCTATTAACATTACTGGATGTTGTTATTTAAATACCATTTGAAAATCAGAGTACCTATAATTCTGTCAAAAAACACATTTGTCAATAACTTTTTGTAACCTTTTACATTTAATTAAATTTGTTGAATTCTACTTAAACACACACCTAGATGTATTACTATTTCAGCACACACATTTGGTTATGTAAAACCAGTCTCTTTATTATTACAAATTTTCTGATCTCAGGGTCTATGCTTCTATCTTTACAGCCTAGCTTGGTACCAAATAAAGGTTCAGCAATGATTGTAGCATTAAATAGTAAATGAGTCTCTATTTGCAAAGTGAACTAAGTGAATCCATTTGAAGATATGTAAGAAAAATGTCTTTGAATGGACCAAAAAATGATTTAGAAAACATATTATTAGCTGTAAGCCAC
>NW_012145190.1:3678805-3685279 GCF_000956105.1 Propithecus coquereli
ACATGTAGGTGCCAGAGTGAGTTTTGTTGTTTTTCCTTAGTATCCCTAGCCATGTACTATATAACCATGTCATCATGGTGGTTTGGTTGTCAAGCAGGAAGGTAGGTAACATATATATACTTAGGCCATTGAATCACAGTTCTAGTGACTCCAAAATAAAATTCAGGCAAGGATGCGCAGTATCATCACATGTATTTAATATTGTATTGGTGATCTCAGCTGGTATTATGTGATTTATCCCCTGACTTCTAATTTTTAAAGGAAAGATTGACTCTTTTATATTGGGAACCACTGTCTAGTTTACTCTGGTTGACTCTTTTTTTTTTATTTCAGCATATTATGGGGGTACAGATGTTTAGGTTACGTATGTTGCCCTTACCCCCCCACCCCCAAGTCCGAGTTTCAAATATGTCCATCCTTCGGGTGGTGCGCATTGCACTCTTTGTGTTGACTCTTAAATCCACCCCACTTGACTCATTATCTAAATGTATCCCATAAGCATTCGAGTTTTGATCTCTTATCCCCTTTATTGATCACTTATAAAATACCACAAAGCAACACTGAGACTACATAATAAAATTGTATTCTGTACAATCCCAGCACAACAATTTTCCATTTTATTCTTTCATTATAATTAATATTATCTAAACTAATAATATTATCTGAAAGTATAATTTGTTCATTCTAATTAGTATTGTTTGGACTTTGTACTAAATGAAGTTATTTATCTCTTGATTAGATTTTGTTTTATAATTCTGGACATTATTATACTATAATGAAGAAGCGGGAACTATTTACAAATGCTACTAGAGAGCTGAGTCAAATTTGTGTTCCATCAGCAGCACAAATTTGCCAAATTTTGTTACATGCTGTAAACCTCTTAAATGCTTTCTGTAGTGAATTAAAAAGATGGATAAGCACATAAAAATATGATCTAAGATTTGGAAATTTTTCTTTCTTCTATCCATGTCTTGCTTGCTTTATTCATACAAATTCTCCTAACTAAAAATTTCTTCATCAGTAATTCCTGTAGGCCTTTATTATTTTGAATCGGGGAACCTTATCTTTCATCTGTTTACATAGGAATGACACACTGTTGTATCTTCTTGATACAGCAGTTTAAAAAGGACGAAAACAAACTTCCTTCAAACTCCTTTAATTCTGGAATCTCTAATACAGCACATAGGGAATGAAATTTTCAAAAATGGAACTTCTAAATATGTACACACTGTTAGTGACTTCAAAAGTGTTTTCCAAACACATGCTATCATTTTGTCCAGGACCAGTCCTGGGAATAATTTTAGAAGAAGTTGGTGATTTTATACTAAACTGCAAAGGGCAGTTGGTGGTTAAATCCATTTTTAGACACATTTTGGGTCATAATTTCCCCATTCCAAAGCAGGTTGGTGGCATAGGAGTCACTTTCTGCACATTATACACCCAGCTATCTTCTTAAGACAACCAGCCCCAACGTTCTCAGACTCTCCCTAATAATAGCTGTGTGATGATAAATGAGAGAGGAAGAAAGAGAAAGACGGAGAATAAGAGAAGGAGAGAGAGAAAAAAATATCTGATGGAATTCTCACTTACCCTCTTAATTTGTTCTAATTCATCTAAGTGAAAAATGCTGGTACCTAAGAAAATGGTCAGAAGAAATTCCACCTTGGTGACCGAATTTATTCTCTTGGGATTAACGGATCGTCCAGAGCTTCAGCCCATCCTCTTTGTGCTGTTCCTGGTGATCTACTTGATCACTGTGGGGGGGAACCTTGGGATGATGGTGTTGATCAGGGTAGATTCACGCCTCCACACCCCCATGTACTTCTTTCTTGCCAGTTTGTCCTGCTTGGATTTGTGCTATTCCACTAATGTGACTCCCAAGATGTTGGTGAACTTCTTATCAAAGAAGAAAACCATTTCCTATGCTGCTTGTTTAGTCCAGTGTTATTTTTTCATTGCCATGGTGATTACTGAATATTATATGCTAGCAGTCATGGCCTATGATAGGTACGTGGCCATCTGTAACCCTTTGCTTTACAGCAGCAAGATGTCCAAAGCTCTCTGTGTTCGCCTGATTGCTGGCCCATACATCTATGGGTTCCTTAGCGGCCTGATGGAAACCATGTGGACATACCGCTTGACCTTCTGTGGCTCCAATGTCATTAATCATTTCTATTGCGCTGACCCACCTCTCATCCGACTCTCCTGCTCTGACACTTTCGTTAAGGAGACATCCATGTTTGTGGTAGCAGGATTCAACCTCTCCAACTCCCTCCTCATAATCCTCATCTCCTACATCTTCATTGTCATTGCCATCCTGAGGATGCGTTCTGCCGAAGGCAGGCGCAAAGCTTTCTCCACCTGCGGGTCCCACCTGGTGGCAGTGACTGTGTTTTATGGGACCCTGTTCTGCATGTATGTTAGACCTCCCACGGACAAGTCAGTGGAGCAGTCCAAAATCATTGCTGTTTTCTACACTTTTGTAAGCCCTGTGTTGAACCCCATCATTTATAGTCTGAGGAACAAGGATGTGAAACAAGCTTTTTGGAAACTGATCAGAAGAAATGTACTTTTGAAGTAAAATCATAGTGTATCTTTCTTTATAAATCAAATAATTTAATATTTATGCCAGCTATTTCAAACTTTAATATAATTCAATTTTAAATCCACAATGAAATACTATAATGACAAAACATAAAAGACATAGGTACAGAAGATTTATGGTTTTGCATGTGACATGTGAGTACAACACGTGTGTGTGTGAAGGGTAAGGAGGTATGCAAGTAGGTATGGGGAATAATTCTTCTTTTATACACTTTTACATCTATAACTTTATATATTGTTTTTATATTATAAAAATTATATGTTTCTGTAGTAAAATATTTGGTTTCTATAGAAAGGGGTAAAGTAAGAGAGTAAAGTATTTCCTTTCTTCCCCTACCCTGATTGTTCATTCTCACTTCTCAGAGATACCACTATTAAGAGTTTCTTGAGTTTCCAGGAAATTTCTATATATCTATGATCAAATGTATGGTTATGTATGCACACATATACAGAAAATTGCTAAAACACATGTTGACTCTCAGAGCTGCTTTTAGTTGCTTATAATTCTACAGTATTTACTATGCAGGAGCTTCAATCTCATGTTTTAAAGGAATGTCACAACAAGAGCTGATGAAACTTGCTCTCACCTCTAAGAAAGAAAGCTTACAATAACACCTCCATGTCCATGCCTGACATCCATTTATGTATCCTCGCTTGTGAGAGTCACTTTCAGTAAGACAGTCTCCTCCTGCCATGACAGGATACCAGGACTGCCAAGCTTTTATTTTTTAGATATTGATTCCTGAAGCAGGCAAAGAATGTCTCTTACAAAGATAAATGGCTGGCCTCAAAGAACTGTGACTTCTATAGAATTATCAGTGACATTCCACACCTCTGGGGCCTGAAGTCCTTCATGCTTTTCCTCAACTCTGCCTTATTAATCTATTGTTCAGAAAGGACCAGATGTTTGACATTTGTACCATAGTCTAAATTTTACCCACAGTGGTCCTTTGCCACAATTAGTTATCGTGTATCTAATTTTAGAATGAAATATGTTCACTTGTTTGTATGTTAGTGCTAATGAAAGCAAATGACAAGTTGATTTTTTTAATATTTTTATTTCATGAAATTATGGGGGTATAAGAAGATGTAACATTTCCAATGATTTTGCAATTGCAGACCATAAGCAAAATTGATGAACGTATACTGAATATCTGCAATAAGTCACACTGTTACTAATACCAAGGAATTTTCAAGGAGCCCTAGCATGGCATAGTTTTGTAGGGGTCACGAAACTATAAAGAGAAAAATCAACCCAAATTGTTAAGTGCTATAATGTAAGAATGTGGAAGTACGAATGCAACAGAGGAAGAAGCAATTAAATCTGAGCAAATTGAAGCTAGCCATATGATTTTATAAATAATAACTTGTTCATACTTTGTGCACCCTCTCCAGCCTATCCATAGCCTGTAGTATGATGTTACAGCATACCAGCCAGGAGCTGATTGGGATCGATTTGTGATCACATATGTAGATGTGACTTTCAATGAAAAATGAAAAGCCACAGAACTATAATTAATCACTTCTACAACAGACATATATTTTTTTTTTTAGTTGCATTTCAAAGCTTTCTTTCTACCTTAGGGTTGATTTTTTTTTCTTTAATTACAAAATACAAATGTCTTAGGTTACATGGATCTCTTCTGCAATGCTTGAGTCCTGGCTATAGGTGTGCCCATCACCCAAATAGTGTTCATTGTGCCTATTAGGTAGGTTTTTGCCCCTCCCTGCTTCCCCTTTATCCCCTGTTTGATTTTCACTGAGTTTCTGCTCAATACTTCCTACAGGAATTTTCAGATTCATTCATTCTGTATCATCCCATGCAATTATTTCAACTTTTCTATTAACATTACTGGATGTTGTTATTTAAATACCATTTGAAAATCAGAGTACCTACAATTCTGTCAAAAAACACATATGTCAATAACTTTTTGTAACCTTTTACATTTAATTAAATTCGTTGAATTCTACTTAAACACACACCTAGATGTATTACTATTTCAGCACACACATTTGGTTATGTAAAACCAGTCTCTTTATTATTACAGATTTTCTGATCTCAGGGTCTATGCTTCTATCTTTACAGCCTAGCTTCGTACCAAATAAAGGTTCAGCAATGATTGTAGCATTAAATAGTAAATGAGTCTCTATTTGCAAAGTGAACTAAGTGAATCCATTTGAAGATATGTAAGAAAAATATCTTTGAATGGACCAAAAAATGATTTAGAAAACACATTATTAGCTGTAAGCCACAATATTTTTCAGAAATACAAGTGCCCATGTAATTCACATTTATGAATTAATTTACCAACATGAAACTCATAGTTATGCTCACATACATACAAGTTTAAAATACAAAAGGATCAAACCAAGTGCTTTCATCAATTGACTGGTTGGCGGGAATCACGCCATCTAACTGTCAAAACCATTCATTTTATAGTCCGTATTGCACTGTGATGGACATAGAATATGTGCTCATAAAGTATTTTGTATTAATAAATTAATTTACTAGGCCCTTGGCTTTACCTAAAAATTACAGAATACTTCCCTTATTAATGACTTATTAAAAATTCACTTATTTTTAAAGTCTATCCTGAGGGATTTCAAAAAGAGGCTCCAATTTCATGTCCCTTCTCCTTTTAAAGTTAATTCTGCTGGATTCATTATTTATTGATCAAGTTGGGTAATGCAATGAAGGAAGCATCTAGGAAAAAATAGAGAATATTTCCTGTACTTCCCTAAAGAACAATAATTATGATAAAATATTTTACATTTGTCTCTCCACCTGTCTAAAAGATCATCATTCTGATAAGTACTTCTTTAAGAAAAACTTATCCATGTGTTCTAGGGAATGGTAATGCTACAAATCTAATACATTTATTCATATGTCAGCTATTTTATTGGAAGCAATGGATATGTTAAAAATGTTTACACACTCCATTCACACATGCACACACAAAGAAGAGAGAAGGAAATAATAATTTTATCGAAGTGTGCACACTATTTCAATATATGTTGTTGCAGTTAACGTGCCCATCAACACTATGGGCTCAGGACTGTAATCCCCATTTTAAAGATAAGAAAACAGAAACTTACAGATTAATTGTTAACCTACAATCATGTCGATCAAAATAGAGGTTCTAATTTGCCTGACTTCACAGTTGTTATTTGTTCCCCTATTATAATATACTTTATTAAATGGAAAAGCCATGCAATGAATAATATAATGCTTTTCTGTATCACAAAAATGTTGATCAGGTATTTATTTAACAGCTGCATGTACACTGAGTCATGTAACCACTATAAGAATACATCCTATTTTGTAATATATAGATAAACAAACTGTTCAATAAAGTGAGCTGTGTAGCCAGATGTTGAGTAAATCATTTGTAAACTAAATGAATAGGGTAAGAGCATGAACTCTGGAACCTGACTTACTGAGCAAGTTATACAACTTCTTTCTGCCTCAGTTCTTGTTTTAGGTGAAGACATAGTACTTTTTCATAGGAATGTTGTGTAGAAGATATTGATTAATACATAAAAAGCACTTAGGACAGTGCCTGATATATAATATTTACTCAACGAAAGTTATTGAACTGATGATCTAATTCAGTTTGAGTTTGAAGGCCTGAAAATCAGGGGAGTTTTTTATTTACTAATTTATTTACTATTTACTAAAAAGTTAATTAACCTATCTTAGACTCAATTTCCTCTCATAGTTTTCTACATTTTCCTTCAATAAATTTTTCACTCTTTGGTTATAATTAATGCCTATGTTCTCTATGATATTGTGGATGTCATGAGGTTGAAAACAATGTCTTGGGAGCAATTATTTTTATTACTTACCCTGGTACACAGTCTGTGCTTCCT
>NW_012145190.1:3685344-3701455 GCF_000956105.1 Propithecus coquereli
ATTTACTATTTACTGGAAAGTTAATTAACCTATCTTAAACTCAATTTCTTCACATAGTTTTCTATATTTTTCTTTTATAAATTTATCACTCTTTGGTTATAATTAATGCCTATGTTCCCTATGATATTGTGAATGACCTAAAATTGAAAACAATGTTTTGGGAGCAATTATTTGTATTACTTGGACTGGTACGTAGTCTGTGCTTCCTAAAATATACATATATATAGGTAGAACGATAGAAATAAAAAAGGAAAATAAGGAAAAATTAAAATAATCGGAGATTATAATATATGCTTTATAAAGTGATGAGATGTTCCTACAAAACATATCACATACATTGATGGTATAGTAAGTGTATATGTTTTATTCATGTATAATCAGTCTGCTTCTATTTCTTTAAACAGAAGACTTCATCTGGAAATGTCCAGAATAAATGAGAGCAGAGAGAAGGAATTTAGCTTCCTGAGATTGACCAGCTGTCCTCTGTTGCACTTATCTTCTTTGTTTTATTTCTAGTAATTTGTATTCTCATTTTTGTGGAAAACTTGGACTTAATTCTTCACATCACACCCTCACACTGTCCCCTCCCCAGTCTGCCAATACCACAAATTCTGGTTAACTTTTTATTTGAAAAGTTCACTTCCATAGCCAATCTATCTGAGCACTATGACATGGTCACATTCCTGTTAACTGAAGGTTTTGTCCCTGTTGCCATCTGTGGCAATCACATCCATGTGGTCATCTATTTCCCATGTAATGACAATATTGGGTCCAAAGTGCTCCACATTTGTATGACTGCCATTGTCTATGGCAGTCTGTGGTTGCACATAGACTTGATGAAGATCGTGATTGTTTTCTCCAAGAGCTGACAACATGGAACATCATCGTGTCTTACCACCTTGTGGCTACTCAGACCAATTAAATGGGATTTTATTACACCATAGACTACTTTGGATCTTCAGAATGTTATTAGAAATCTATTGGAGTTCCAAGTTTCCATTTAACCGACAAATTTTGAATCTTTCTACTCTTTTTTTTTCTTTTCAACATTTTTACGGGAATACAAACATTTGGGTTGCATCTATAGCATTTGCACTGCCCAAGGCAGAGCTGCAGGCATGCCGGGGAAAAACTCTTACAGACATCAATCTAGGCAAAGAATTTATGAAGAAGATCCCCAAAACAATCACAGCACCAATCAAAATAAATAAATGGACTCTGATCAAATTAAAACACTTGTGCACAGCCAAAGAAACTATCACTAGAGCAAATAGACAACCTACAAAATAGGAAAAATATTTGCATATTATACGTCTTTCTACTCTTTGTAAGCCAGAAAATTCTCTCTGTTGTTGAATCCTATCTTACAAATATAGCTAGGTAATGGTACCTCCTTGAAGGAATCAATAGCAAAATTAAAATAGTAGCTGCTCTGTATGTCCTCTATGAGATTAATAACATTTATCTCAGATTTTTAATGAGTGTCCAATAAAATTCTATTTGAATAATATTCAATATGTTGAGTTGATAAAAATTAGTTACTTTATTAATTGCATATATTAGAAATACTTGATCACCAAGAAATTCAACAACTATGCATAGTACATCATGGCTCAGGAAAATAAAGAATTGTAGAAATTATCTCAATCATTTGAATTATTTAGATATTAAGTGCATTCATTTTTTCTTGGACTTTTCTAAAAAACAAAACAATACAAAATAATCACAAAAAGTGGGAAAGCTAAAAATAGCCACAGTTTTGTTTTTTCAAATGAATGTATGCTCATTGCAATGACACTGTGTGGCAGAATATGCTCTTGCTGCATTAGTGGCCAAGTGAAATAAATGAGTAATGTGCTCTGTTTTGAATGCAGCCTTTTCTTCCGAGTTATGGAAGGAGTCAGGTAGAACGATGCCCAGTGATAGATACATTATGAGCAGTTGAGTAAGAGAGACGAAAATCACACAGAAAGAGATGCTTACACCATTTCTAATTCCCATGTTAAAAGTCCTAGAGCTGCCTTCAGGGAACTTTTAATTGGCAGAATTGGTTGCTTCCTCATGATTTTTTTTAATGCTTTAGGGAAAAGGAATCACTTTATAAACACAAGCGAAATTTTCCTTACTTGTTATTCTTACAGGCTCATTGGTTTTCCTGCTTGTTTATAGGTAGGGCTGTCTATTTTGTGTTGTTAAGAACTAGGCGAAGTGTAACTATTTCTACTTGGAATCCAAATAGTGATTTGGTAGAAATGAATGCATAGTTAGAAATAGTTAAATGACTGCATAGAAAGAGTAAGATTGGTTGTATGTGTAGTGCCAATGCCCCAAATCTGAGAATTTGTATTTATTCTAAAAATTAAACAAGTGGGAGGAAGAAACTAAAATTTCTTGGGTTAGCTTTATGTACCTCACATATTGTCAGATTTTACATACATTATCACTTTTAATTTTCAAGGAATATCCCTTTAACAACATGTTAAGGTGAGTTTAAATGTAATGTTTAAATTTTAATTTTTATTCTTTCTTGCAATAAAAATCTATTTTTATTCTGTTTTCCACAGAGTTGCAATACTATGTGTGTCTGTGCGTTTGTGCATTGGTGAATATTCTGGGTTTCTAAATAGCATAGAATGGATGGAAAGGAGGTTTAAGGCAATTTTAAAATGTCTCAAGAGGCTGACATCAGGATTATCTAAGCTTTATCATTACACTTTTTAAGTCATACCATAGTCCCTGCGTAAAACTTCTGAATGGTTAATTAAATTCTAACTTATAATGATCACTTTAAGTAGTTTTATTTTATGCAGCAGTCAGGTTTACAGTTATCTTAAGCACTGATCTTGGAGAATTTGTGTCAGTTGGATAATAGGTTCAATTCCTGTGAAAACAAAACAGAACAATAGTTACTAAACAAATTAGACGTTTGTTTCCCATTTATATAAAACTCTGAGCTGGGAGTTCAGTTCAGGTCTGCCAAGATATCAGGAGCTCCAACTTATTCATTTGTTTTTCTGCCTTTTGTAAAGAGTTGCTCTCATGCATGTGATTCAGTTTTCTTTTCCCTTTGAAGGAAATTATGAGAAGAAACTTCACCTCCGTGACTGAGTTCATTCTCCTGGGATTGACCAATCGCCTGGAATTGCAGATTTTCTTCTTCGTGCTGTTTCTGGCAGTTTACATGTTCACGGTGGCCGGGAACCTTGGCATGATTGTCCTCATCCAGGTCAATGCCCAGCTCCACACACCCATGTACTTTTTCCTGAGCCACTTATCCTTTGCAGATCTGTGCTTCTCTTCCAATGTGACCCCAAAGATGCTGGAGATTTTCCTTTCAGAGAAGAAAACCATTTCCTATCCTGCTTGTCTGCTGCAGTGCTACCTTTTCATTGCCTTGGCGCATGTTGAAATGTATATCCTGGCTGTGATGGCCTTTGATCGGTACATGGCCATCTGCAACCCTCTGCTTTATGGCAGCAAAATGTCCAAGAGTGTGTGCACATCCCTCATCACGGTGCCTTATGTGTATGGAGCGCCTGATGGAGACCATGTGGACCTACAACCTAGCCTTCTGTGGCCCCGACAAAATTAACCACTTCTACTGTGCTGACCCACCACTGATTAAGCTGGCTTGTTCTGACACCCACAACAAAGAAACATCCATGTTTGTTGTGGCTGGATGCAACCTCTCATTTTCTCTCTTCATCATTCTTATTTCCTACCTTTATATTTTTTCTGCTATCTTGAGAATCCGTTCCACAGAAGGCAGACGCAAAGCTTTCTCTACCTGTGGCTCCCATCTGACAGCTGTCACTATATTCTATACAACTCTTTTTATCATGTATCTCAGACCCCCCTCAAGCGAATCTGTGGAGCAGGGAAAAATGGTTGCTGTATTTTACACCACAGTAATCCCCATGTTTAATCCCATGATCTACAGTCTGAGGAACAAGGATGTGAAAGAGGCTTTATTCAAAGAACTGTTCAAAAGGAATTTTTTTCTAAATAAAAATCATTACTAATTTTTGTTAAGTGT
Source organism: Propithecus coquereli (assembly GCF_000956105.1). Lineage (NCBI taxonomy): Eukaryota > Metazoa > Chordata > Mammalia > Primates > Indriidae > Propithecus > Propithecus coquereli. Next base: position 3,689,381 of record NW_012145190.1, read on the forward strand.
TTTTATTTTCTACAGCTTACTATTTTTTTTTTTTTTTTTTTTTCAGAGCTCAGTCAATACGAATTTATCCAAATCTGTGTCCTTTTCTTGAAGGGATGGAGAACTTTCCATAGAGTAGTTTCAACAAAAGAAATCTGATTATCTACATCATTTTATGGGGATTTTTAATTCTCCAAGAGAGAGTTTTGCCTGCCCAGATCAACAGTAGGGACGTCTATAGTCAGGAGTTAATGTGTGCAAAAAATTCAATTTATACTTTGGGGGATACAACCAATAACACCAGAACCAGACTTTCTCTTTGGAAAGAGCTAGTATTAGAGTTTTAGACTGCCTCTTAATAGAAATTATTTACTTTAACATACAATAAGCTTTTGAAAAAATCATTTCTGCTCATCTCTAATTACTTTTCCTTCCCTTACCAGAGAAAACCAGCATTCCATTTTAATATATCCAGTGTAAAAATGCAAGCTTCATCCCTTGTACATTTCCTTGTCAGCTCAGCTCTAGTCTTTTCCTGTGTTGCCTCCTTCTCTAGCCTAAAACATACCAATGACTGGTCCACAGTGAAGCACACTTATTTTGTCAGGGCCCATACCTGACTTATTTCTTTCCTCCTTAGAAGAAAATGTCCAATAGGTTCCTAAACTGAATGTTACCTAGAAGTCTGCACAAGGAGATACAACATTAATCAATAACATGTTCAATGTCTGTCTAAAACTACTATATTAACTCATAACATGTAAAATACAGTTTATTTGTTGTTTTTTCTTAAGAGATGAAGTCTTGCTATGTTGCCCAGGCTGGAATATAGTGACTTGATCATAGCTCACTGTAAACTCCAAATCTTGGGCTCAAGTGATCCCACTACCTCAGCCTCCCAAAGTGCTGGGATTACAGGTATTATCCACCATGCCTGGCCTAAATACAGTTTTAATACTAATGTCATCTCACATTTGCAGAGGACCACAGTCTTCTAATCTTGCAGATGTGTGTTTTGTGGGTGTAGAGGCTTACACCTTCCTCAAAGGTAATTTAGAACCTGAGAGATAATCAGCTACATTGAATATGAGAGAACAGTGAATGCTTTCAAGGTGGGAAATTAGAACAGAGATGCCCTCATGAAATTAGGATTGTTGAAGGGCTACAACCTCTACAGAAGTACAGAATCAGTAACAACATCAAAACAAAATGAAGCTAGTTTTCCTTGGCTTTAACTCATGAAAGAATAAAAAGTAACTTATTTAAGAATTCTTGACAATATGTTAATTCTTATGCAAATTTGAATTTACATTTATACTGGTGTCATGGGCTGGCAAATCTCAAGCCAAATAATGAACATAAAGTGACCCAGGTTGGAAGAAGCCTCACGGCACCGGAATAAGCAAACACAAATACAAGTCAGAGGAATGAGCTATCAACCACCCAGACTTCAAAGGATTTCCACAGATAAAGTCATGATTTACACATATTTTTTTAGGAAAATAAGAAATAAAATGCACAGGTGGATAAAATGAATTTCAGATACTGGAATTACTCAATACACACTATAAAATAAATACATTTATACTTCAAATAATAGTGACCAATAAAACCATGACAACAGGAAGTTTAAAATAAATAATTAAAATCTGAGAAGAAACTATCAATATAGAATTGAAGACAAGCAAAACAAATTTCCTGGAATTAGAGAAAATATATGTGTGTATGTATATGTATATGTATGTATATGTGTATATATGCATGCACACATATATACACTGACTCTATAAAGCAATGATAGTATATAATACATAGGTTCCTAAAGAAAGAATTGATTTTGAGTTACTGGTAAATATAACATTATAAAGAAGGAGACGGTGATGATAGTTAAAAATATTGGCTAACTTCAGAGTTTATTAAGCTTAGTGTGAGTGTTACAATATCAAATGTTATTAATGAAAGACTAAACATAGAATGCATATTGCAAAATTTTAGGAGAAAGAGGATTAAAAGATAACACATAGTCTTGACCGGGTGCCACACAATACTCAAAGTTCTTTACAAATATCAATAGTAGAAGAATAACTGAGACACATGATATCATTGCCCTAATTTTATACTTGGGAAAGTCTGAGACAAAGAGCAATTAAACAACTTATCACTGATCACATGGGTAATAAGTACTAGAGCTGAAAATTATAAGGTGATTTAACTCTAATTTATTATACTACCTTACTATATTATTCAATCAATCCATAACAGCACAAGAAGAAAAAAGCACAGAAAAAGTGGGCCTGGAAAAAGATCTTCATAAAAGGAAAACCCAATGTAGCATTATCCAGTATCTCCTTTTTAAAAAATATACCCTGTTCATTGTCGAATCAATATTTATTTGGGATAGAAAGAGAAAGCTCAATACAACAGAAAAAAGTCAAACAATAGAAAACAAAGTAAAGTATTTCAGATATTTGTGCTATCTGGCAAAAACTTTAAAATAATTATGATTAACACATTCTAGAAGTCCCAGAAAAAGATGGACAGGATCAGTGAAAAAGTTGATAAATTTCACCAGAGAATATGAATCTATTAAAATAATCAATAGAATTTCTAAAATTGACAAATTAAACATCAGAAATTATGTTCTTTAGGTAGGTTTAAGAGCTGAAAACAGGATTAATGAACTGGATGACAGGTCATTAGAAAATACACTAAATCAGCGGTCCCCAACTTTTTTGGCACCAGGGACCAGTTTCACGGAAGACAATTTTTCCACAGACATGGTGGGGCTGAGGTGGCTATGGCTTCAAAGTGATTCAAGTGCATTGCATTTACTGTGCAGCCAAACCTCTCTGCTAATGATAATCGATATTTGCAGCTGCTCCCCAGTGCTAGCATCACCGCCTCAGCTCCACCTCAGATCATCAGGCATTAGATTCTCATAAAGAATGTGCAACCTGGATCCCTTACATGCACAGCTTACAGTAGTGTCTGTGCTCCTATGAGAATCTAATGCTACCGATCTAACAGGAGGCGGAGCTTATACAGTGATGAGATGGGGAAGTAGTTGTAAATACAGGTGAAGCTTGGCTTGCTTGCTGCCACTCACCTCCTGCTGTGTGGCAGGTCAGGGACTGCAACAGCTCTAAAGCAGAGAGAGAGAGAAAGAAAATGAATGGAAAATCCTGAAAAAAACATTAGAGAAATGAGGGACACACTAAAAAAGTCTAACATAAATATGACCAGATTTCCTGAAGGAAAAAAGAGAAAGAATGGGCCAAAGCAACATTTGAAGAGAACATGTCAAAAAAATTTTCGAAACTAGTGAAAGACATCCATATACAGAGATTGAAAAAACTCCAGGAACCCTAAACAGGATAAACACAAAAATGACTTGTCTAGTCATATCAGAGAAAAATTGCTTAAATATAAAATGATAGTAAAATCTCAAAGGAAACCAAAAGGGGATAAACACATATGATCAAAAGAGCAATGCTAAGACTATCAGTTGACTTCTTAATAGAAATAACAGAAGCCATAAAACAACATGATAAAGCGCTCAAACAACTGCCAGGATAAAATCCTATACCCTGTGTTTGTGTGTTTGTGTGTGCATGTGTCACAGACTTTCACAACGCTGCATTGGTTCCACGACAGAACTCATATTTGAAAACAACACATTTTTTGGACCCATCTGTGGTTTCACAAAAATTGCTCTAAAAAAATTTGAAAGATAAACACAAGCCAAAATGTGCGTTTGGAAGACTGAGGAGGTACCTTCACAATAAATATAAAACTAGAAGTGTCAGAGTGAAATGTCAGAGATGTCAACTGTCATGCTTAGTACTTAAGGAAATTGGACAATTTATATTTAATAACCTAATATAAATGTTAGCGTACTTACTGTACAGCAATGGAAATGAAGGAAATCTTACTGTACTTGCCGCTTTCAAACTCGTGAATGAAAGTGACCAACACAATGTTTAGCACCAGCATGGTGTTTATCTAAAGAGTAGACATACTAGAACATGTAATATATGATACCTATCACATAAAATTCAAAAACAGACACATTAACTATAGTGTTAAAAGCGGGGATATAGTTAATTTGAGGAGTAGTGATTAGGGAAGGGCACAGAAAGGGCTGGGGCAGAAATGGCAATGTTCTACTTCATGATTTAGAGGCTGGTCAAACAAGTATGTTCACTTTCTAAAAATTCATGAAGCTGTACACTTAATGTTCTGTGCACATTTTCTATGTGTATATTGGACTTCAATATAAAGGTTACTTAAAATTAATAAAAATAGTACTAGTCTTCAGGCAAGCAAAGCTTCATTCCAATATCAAAGCATTCTGTTTATCCATCAGTATGCAAACCAAGTGTATTGGTTTGCTGGGGCTGCTGTAATAAAGTATCATAGACAGGGTGGCTTCCACGTGAAAACTTATGTTCTCACAATTCTAGAGGCTAGAAGTTCAAGATCAAGGTGTGGGCAAGGTTGGTTTTACCCTGAGGTCTCTCTCCTTGGCTTATAGATAACCATCTTTTCCCTGTGTCTTCCCATGGTCTTTCCTCTGTGTCTGTCTGTGTCCTGATCCCCTCTTTTTATAAGGACACAAGTCATATTAGATTAGGGCCCACTCGCATGACCTCAATTTACTTTAATTTCCTCTTTGGATACCCTGTCTTCACATACAGTCACACTTCGAGGTACTTGGGGTTAGAACTTGAACATATAAATTTTGGAGGTGGAGACACAATTCAGCCCATAATACAAAAAGAAAAGGTAAAATGCTAACAGAGTTTTGACACAAAGATGTGACAATGGTGTGGAAGAAACTATATCAAAAAAGTGGATTAAACTGCAGGTAACATGGTAAACCCAAGGCAATGTGAGCATACATGGCAGATGTCAGTGTTATTCTATGGACTTCCCAACATAAGAAGAAAAATATTGAGACTGAACAGGCAGAGAAGCACTAGACTGTGGTTGGCTCCCATGTTAAATCTTCATTGTGCCTGTTGTTACTTCTCCTGGGAAATCATTCGGTGGAAAAAAATTAGCAAAGTAATTGCTTCATCTTGGCGCATTTGTGAAATCCCTCAGGGAAATGGAGCCAACATACAAATATTACAAATTCTTCCTGCATTATTGACCAGAAAAGCCATTGATATTTTTTGTAAGGACAGTTCTTCACCCATAGGTAGATAGGTTTCATTTTTCTGCTTGTGTTCATAATACTGAAAACACTATTTGTTTCCACAATCATGTATATTATCAGAATTAGATTTATGATTGTGATGATTAAATGACTAGGTGAAAGGAAGAATGTCAGTTACCAGAAAAGTGTAGACATTTAGTATTTAAGGAAATTTTACTTACAAAAGTGGGTGAGTAATGAGGATGGAAGATAGGGGGATGAAATATATTGAGTGGCTTGCTCCGTGTAATTCTCAAAATAGCTCTGTGAATTTATTAATTCCATTTAGTGATAGAAAAAAATTTTAGCCTAGAATTATTAAGAAATATGACCCAGATTACTCAGATCAGAAGTACAGATGTCAGAATGTGAATTTAACAGTTACCTCCAAAGCACATATTTTTTGCCAGTACACTTTACTGTCCATAAAGACTTCCCTCATGTATTAAACTTGAGAGAAATGTTATTATCTGTATCTATTACAGGCAGAATGCCATTGAGTTGGCTTAAAGGTCAAATGAGTTAATATTTATAAAACAATTAGATTAGAGTTTGGCATATGAGACACATTATTTGTCTGTTAAATAAATAAGTGAATGATAAAACAGGAACTCAGAGTAAGGAAAGTGCCCAATGAGTAGAACAGCATCTCAGACATATCTAAGTACAGGTCCTATGAAGTGATTTTATGCTAAGACTATTGTAGTTTTATTGAGGTATTAATCTGTTTTTTTGGTCTTGTCCTAAAAATGAAGAATGTCCAATTGTAGGTTACATTTATCAGACACAGAAGTGTGTGCACTTAAAATATGTGAATTTCACTGTATATAAATTTTATCTTAAAAAAGAACAGTAAACAAGGAAACATAGGTTAAAAGTGAAGGGAGCTTAAAATGTAAGAAATAACAGGGGTAAATCACTACTATGGTTGAATAGAGAACCTATTTACTTGATGCTGTATAAATCACAAATTAAACCTTTGTTTCAGGTATTCATAGTCAAAGAACAGCCTTCTATAGGATGTTCTTGTAAATATAAATGGTCTCCATATAGAAAAATAGAAATGTACATTTTAGTTAGTATCAGTTTTGTCAGTTTTTTCCTTGTTGCAAGCAACAGAAGACAGTTCTGGCCATTCTACACAAAAAGGAACATTCTGGAAGGATATTGTGGTCTCCCACGTCAATGTGCAGCTAGAAGACCAGACTTAGAGAACAGATAGCAACCTAGGGAGACCTGGAGCCTTAGCAGATCAAACCACATAGGGCCACTGTTCCTTTGCAGCCTTGGTCTGGTCGTTAAGCCTCGCTGTAATCAATTTAATGAAAAAATATTTTGTCCACCTTGAATGTCTAACTCACTTAAGATAACCAGGGGCGAGCATCTGATCCATGCCTAGTCCTATCTAAACCAAGGATCTGTTCCCTCAGTGGAAACCAGAAGTGGGAGACCAAGAGGAGAGAATTTCCATCAGTCTCAACTCCAGGCAATGGGAAATTTCCTCCAGAAGAATTCTAATAAGGTGTTAATGGCTGCAGAATGTAAAAGCTAGACAACCCTCCAACTGCAAATATGTACACATTTTTTTTTTTAAAAGAAAAAAACATTTCTTTGTGGAGTAGGAAAGCAACACGCTAGCCCAGCTTGATTACTCAGGTTTCTCCAGCAGGAAATTGCATTGGTGAAAACTTCAAAAATAACACAAAGTCATTTGGACAAATATTGCCCTTTGATAGCTTGTACTTATCTGTCTCTAAACCCATTCTTTGTTGCCATTATAATCAGGGTAAAGGAATTGTTCAGTCCTAAAGGTTATATTTTGGGGCAGGCAAACCTGTAAAGCACATTTCTCAAATAAAAGGCAGGAGCAGAGGAAGATAGGAGGAGAAAGTGGTGAAGGAAAAAAAGGAATGAAAGCTGAATTAGAAGGGCATGGAAAGGAAGAGGAGGAAAATAAAACAAGAAAAATAGAGGGCTGAATCATAAAAGGCAGAGAGCTACTTGGAATATCCCTGTGTTCTAACACTTGACTGTTACTGAATTTACCAAGCATGAAAATCAGTAGAAATGGAGTGAGGATAACTGCTGACAAAGGGGGAAAGATTTAGTAACAAGATCATTACTGTAATGATAATATATATTTTTTCATTTTACTCCAATCCAATATAAAGTTCGCTTCTCCCATTGAAGGAAATCATGAGAAGAAACTTCACCTCGGTGACAGAGTTCATTCTCCTAGGATTGACCAATCGCCTGGAATTGCAGATTTTCTTCTTCGTGCTGTTTCTGGCAGTTTACATGGTCACGGTGGCAGGGAACCTTGGCATGATTGTCCTCATCCAGGTCAATGCCCGGCTCCACACACCCATGTACTTTTTCCTGAGCCACTTATCCTTTACAGATCTGTGCTTCTCTTCCAATGTGACCCCAAAGATGCTGGAGATTTTCCTTTCAGAGAAGAAAACCATTTCCTATCCTGCTTGTCTGGTGCAGTGCTACCTTTTCATTGCCTTGGCGCATGTTGAAATGTATATCCTGGCTGTGATGGCCTTTGATCGGTACATGGCCATCTGCAACCCTCTGCTTTATGGCAGCAAAATGTCCAAGAGTGTGTGCACATCCCTCATCACGGTGCCTTATGTGTATGGAGCACTCACTGGCCTGATGGAGACCATGTGGACCTACAACCTAGCCTTCTGTGGCCCTGACAAAATTAACCACTTCTACTGTGCTGACCCACCACTGATTAAGCTGGCTTGTTCTGACACCCACAACAAAGAAACTTCAATGTTTGTTGTGGCTGGATGCAACCTCTCATTTTCTCTCTTCATCATTCTTATTTCCTACCTTTATATTTTTTCTGCTATCTTGAGAATCCATTCCACAGAAGGCAGACGCAAAGCTTTCTCTACCTGTGGCTCCCATCTGACAGCTGTCACTATATTCTATACAACTCTTTTTATCATGTATCTCAGACCCCCCTCAAGCGAATCTGTGGAGCAGGGAAAAATGGTTGCTGTATTTTACACCACAGTAATCCCTATGTTTAACCCCATGATTTATAGCCTTAGAAATAAAGATGTAAAAGAAGCATTAATCAAAGAGCTATCATTGAAAAAATAATTTTCCTAAAAAAAAAATCACTATTATTTTGGTTACAAAGCTTTCCTAGACATTTTTCTTATGTTGTAGGACAGAATAGATGGTGAAATGAGAAATATGGTACATTGACAGAGAACACTGTAGTTTTTAAAACTAATTATTTTCTAAATTCCAAGCATGTAAAATTTTGATTAAAAAAGTTTTTGTGTTTGTAGCTGTCATTAACTAAACAATCATCTTGTTTGCCAGTTATTTTAAGTTCTTTGTCTTTTGTGCACAGAATGACTTTACACTTCTACCCCTTGGATTTAGGTAGGAGCCCGTGGCTATTTAAGGAAAGTGAGATTAGAATTCATATATGTCACTTCTCTGCTGAGCATTTAATTGCTTGTGAGAGCACTCTTTAGTGGGTATATTTTTTCCCTTTGTTTGGTCAGCAAGAACATTATTAATAATATTGTTATCATTTAGAAGAGGCTATTTTGTGTTGTGGAAATAAGCAAACTCAACAATTCCTAGTAGCTTATCAAAATAAAGTTATGTATCAGCCATTCTACATTTCCATTTTGAGTTGGCCGAGGACTCTGTTCCATGTCACCTGTCTGAGCAACCATCATTACATGTTGGATGATTTTTCAATTATAACATTGTTATATAAATCAAAGAAAACTGCAAAAAGCATTAGTGACATCGATTTCATGGGGGTTATTGGGAATATCAAATATTATTTCCTAATTTTGAGGCAAGTATGCTCTGAGTTCCATTTTGGACTTTATTTTAGGAGTTTTCTAAACATGGGAAGTGTGATAGAAACAATAAGTTAAATATGTTTGTCATTAATTTATTCAACATATACTTACTGATTGTTGTCTGTGTCAAGCACTGTCATTGTCCTTGGTAGTCATCAGTTTCCCTGTGACATTCCATGTGTTTTGTTGTTTTTTTTTGGAAATTAATTACTTATACCTAGTATAATTTATTTACATATCTTAGACATACCAGCAACATGCAAATTCCTTTAGAGGAGGGATATATTTTAATATTTTTATTATGCAGGTTAAACAGCATTTAGCTTTGTACTTAGTAAATATTCTTATATGAACTTGTTGAAGGACAAACAATGTAGGAAATATGGTAGTGTTCTATATTTGGTGAGGACCATTATCTGAATTCAGTTTCATGAGAAGTTAAGTGTCCCCAGGGTATTTTAGATTTGGTCTTCAGTATTGTCTAAAGTACCATGGTAGCGTTCATAACAGACAATTACATTGCACTTCAGTAGCATAAGATATGGCGTTTTCTCCTATATGTTGATTCAAGATAGTACAGCACCACCAATTAGCATTTCTCCTTCAGAGGATGTTCTCCACTGGGATTCTACTTCCAATTGCTTCTTTTGACACATTTGGGAATCCTCCTCAGATAAATGCTGGTGTCAATATTGGGGGTATAAATAAATCATCCAGCACTGGCCAGAATTTGACCTTTAGCATCATCACAAAGACACCTGTATTTTCAAAGGTAGGAGAGGAAATGTGCTTGTATGTTATTAATAGTTTTCAGTATGTAGTAATTTATGTGTTCTCTTCATTAAATTGTGCAAATTTTAAATAGTGATGTGTTGAAATAAGTAGTTCGGGGGAAAATTTGTACAGACGATGCATTTGCATGGAAGAAAATCTGTAGGATGCTTACTTAGCTCTGTCTTTCACTTTTATGATATTTTAGTATAATTCTGTATTATAGATATTCCAGCAGATGTGTTCACTACTATCAGTTTCAAATAATATTCATTTTGTATTTCCCATTTTCCTAATGTCTTGGTGTATAGTGTTACCAATCTCCACAAGAAAAAGACAAATTGGAAATAATTTAGGTCTGGGTAACTTAATTAGTCATTTAAAATTTTTCTGACCTATAGGAAGTAAAGTGAATGCTCAACCAGGCTTTTCCTTGTGACTCTTAAACATATGGGGAAATTGTTCCTTAGCTTCAGTATGTGGAGCTAAGAAACCTAAATGAGCAGATCTCTAAGCCCTTGGTGGTTCTTTTATTTTGTAAGATTATGGATTCTTTCCCAATGACCTATTTCTGTCTAGAACCTGGTTCTTGTGCTCCAGAGAAACTTTATTTTTCTTATTTCATAGCATTAGCATTTTTTATTTATTATTATTATTATTATTATTATTTTCAGCATATTATGGGGGTACAAATGTTTAGGTTACATATATTACATTTGCACCACCCAAGTCAGAGTTGCAAGTGTGTCCATTCCCCAGATGGTGTGCACCGCACACATTAGGTGTGTACTTACCCATCCCCGCCTCCCACCTTGCACCTACCTGTTACTACTGTATGTGCACGTAAGTGTTGATCAATTAATACCCAGTTTGATGGTGAGTACATGTGGAGCTTGTTTTTCCATTCTTGGGATACTTCACTTAGTAGAATGGGTTCTAGCTAGCTCTATCCAGGGTAATACAAGAGGTGCTAGATCACTGTTGGTTTTTGTGACTGAGTAGAACTCCATGGTACATATACCACATTTTATTAATCCACTCATGTACTGATGAGCACTTGGGTAATTATTTGATTTCATTTTTTCCAACTAAGATTCTTGAGATATGAATTAATCTACTCATAATCAAATAACTAAATTGGGCCAGGGACCTGAAAACAGTAAGTTGATGAAGATAATTCTGTTTTGATAGGTTGCACATATAGCATCAGACTCATTCTTGGTTCATCATCAAATTTACAGGTTGCATTTGAACACCTTGCTGCGACTGTTTCTTGTCTCTCAGCAGTAGTGTGAAAAATTTCCCATTGCCCATATATCTGTATGTTAGTTGTCTCTGTTTGCCATAGTCTCACGATTCTATAATTCAAATATGGCTAGTGATAATGGTTTCCACTAAAAGGGATGCATGTCTAGATGACCAGTTGGACCTGAGCAAGTTTGCAAAGCTTCTTAGAGACTCACTCAATACAAAAATACAGATGATGGACCAAAGAAGTTGCTCATTAGCTAAGAGTTAAAAGAAGAGCTTGTCTTCCTTCTTGCCAATTAATTACAATTCCTAGGTGTTATCCTAGATTCTTGGCTCAAATTTCTTCATATGCTTTACAGTCAAGGCATGGATACCTAGGCTGCCTGTCTTTCTTCTTCCTCCTCCATCTCTTCTCATTGGTAGAATGTCTGTATCTATCATCTGTACTTTCAAGAAAACTCTAACTCCAGATCCTCTTTTATTCATATTTGGTTACTCCAGAAGCCCATAGCGACAATCATCGGGGCAGGATAGGGAGGCAACAGTGTTAGATCATTGAATCTTAACACTTTTGGCAACAGTTATTATTCAAATGAAGGAAGAGATTGGCTTTCCAGGGAAAGTAGAATATTACAGAAGAAGATTGCCGCACTGAGAAGTATATGATCCCTCTCCTCATTCTTCTGCTCCTGAACTGTGAGGTGGGGTCATAATGTTAAATTTTCTGAGCTTGGTTATTCACATAACTAAACCTTTTGCTTCTATCTTGTCCACTGCCCTATGTTTAGCATTCATCACTCTGTCTAGAACTTGAAAGATACCCAATAATTACTTGCTATAAGCATGGTGTAAATAAATTAATGAATGGCTTACAAGGTTTTACAAAGTGACTTAACGTGTTTTCTGAATTATAAAATTTCATGTTAATAAGATCTGAATAATTGTTCAAAGACTTCGTACTATTTAATAGCTAATATGTCTCCAATATTCTTAGGGTAGGTGAAAAATGAAGTGCTATTCCCA
>NW_012145190.1:3702531-3709403 GCF_000956105.1 Propithecus coquereli
GCTTGAGTTCAGGAATTGGAGGCTGCAGTGAGCTACGGTCATGCCACTGCATTCTCTAGTAGACTGGGTAACAGAATGAAACTCTGTCTCTGAAAGAAAGAAATAAATTTTTCATCATTTTAGGGTGATTGAGTTAATTCCTTTTATCCAAATGACTAAACTATATGGCAGAGTTAACACAATGAGAACACAGGAAATTCATTGATGTAGGACTGCTTTACACAGCAATAGTAAAGGGAATGTAAGCCTAGCTGAGACTCTAATGATTCTGTGCAGCATGAATGCAGTGAAATAGTGAGGAGTCGAAGTATAAGACCAAATTAAAATATATTCTAAGACTTCAAAGACAAATGAATATAATATCTCATATTGAGTTGAGATATGAATATATGAATATGCATAATAAGTATACTTGTTCAACCCAATGGGCAGATTGACTAAATTCTGGTGTGGAAATGGAAAGAAATGTTTTCAATGATGTAATATCAATGTTCAAGACCCAAATAAAAGGGTTTGTTTACATAGATACCCCAAAATTAACTTATAAAGCAAGAAATAGCATACACATAACCACCACAACCACCACCAAAAACAACAAAATAAATAAATAGAACTTCTCGTCGAGCTCAACAATAAGCACTGTTAATAAGAGTTAGATTTGGTGAGATATATAGCACATTAGCAGATCACTTATTGGGAAAATATGAGATGAGGATCTGAGTGGGATAAGTCTCTTTCCCTCCCTAGGATTCTGTTTCTCAGTCTTCAGAATAAAGAATTTTGCTTAGGTTGTCCTCAAAGTCTATTCCAACTTTCTAATGTATCTTTTGTGTACAAAAAATCACATAGATAGGAGTTCTAAGCATCTCTACATGTCTGTTATCATTTATTCTTTGACATATATTTCTTTTTTTTAATAGATTTCCCAAAGTATGGGAACAATTCAATTTATAACTTTATTTTAAGCCTCCAAATTAATTCCACAATGTGATTACAAATTCAGTCTGAATGAAAATCATTTGTTGAAAAACATTTAGACTTTCTTCATAGTATATCTATGCCTATCTAATTACAAAAATGCCACTGACATAACATAACTAAATCCTTCTAAATCTTTTTACGCAAAGTATAAAATTTAACTAGGCTTTAGTGATTAAAAAATTCTTTCCTATTTCTCCTTAGATAATCAAACCAATACCTCACATATGAGACAAAGAAATGTCCAGAAGAAACTACACCGAAGTGATGGAATTTGTTCTCTTGGGTCTAACAAGCCGTCCAGAGTTGCGGGTTGCTTTTTTTGTGTTGTTCCTTTTTGTCTACGTGGTGACTGTGGTAGGAAACCTGGGCATGATTGTTTTAATCAAAATTAATTCTTGACTTCACACTCCATGTACTTTTTTCTCTCGAGTTTGTCCATTCTAGATCTGTGTTTCTCCACAAATGTCACTTCCAAAATGCTAGAAAACTTCTTATCTGAGAAGAAGAGCATTTCATACACAAGTTGTTTGGTGTGGTGTTATATTGTCATTGCTGTGGTCCTAACAGAGCACTGCATGTTGGCGGTCATGGCGTATGACCACTACATGGCCATCTATAATCCACTGCTCTACAGCAGCAAGATGTCCAAGAGTGTCTGTGTCCGCCTGGTCATTGTCCCTTACGTCTATGGCTTCCTCCTCAGTGTGATGGAAACCTTGAGGACCTACAACCTCTCCTTCTGTGGTGCTAATGAAATCAACCATTTCTACTGTGCTGACCCTCCTCTTATCATGCTCTGACACCTACAGCAAAAAGCTGTAGATATACATAGTTGCTGGCTACAGCAATGTCCAGTCCCTCGTGATCATCCTCACGTTCTACATGTTTACCCTTGCAGCTATCTTCAGAAACCATTCTGCAGAGGGGAGAAAAAAAGCTTTCTCGACATGTGGCTCCCACCTGACAGTAGTCACAATCTTCTACAGAACCCTCTTCTGTATGCACTTGAGACGCCCCACAGAGGAGTCCATGGAGCAGGAGAAGATGGTGGCCGTGTTTTCCACCACGTGATCCCTGTGCTGAATCCCATGATCTATGGCCTCAGGAACAAGGCCATAGATTTCTCAAGGAAAGAGGCCTTGAGAAAAGCAACAGGAAAGCAAAAATCAGGGAAATGAAAGTTCTAAATTATCATTAAAAGGTTCTAGAAGTATTAAGATATAGTATTATTGGATTAGACATCCAAGTTTAAGCTAAATATACACAACACATTTCTAATGTCCTGTTATGTAGCTGACTGGGTTTAAATTCATGAAATAGTGGTTGGAAACGGGAAGAGGAGGTGCCATTTAGGCAGTTCATTCTTATCCCTACTTTTTTCAGCTAGTGTCATTTCTTGCAAAAGTAGCATTTTAAACACTGAATTTTTGCTTTGTTTTGCTTTTATGTCAGAAAAAAATGTCTTCAGGCAGCAATCTCTGACTTATATGCCAGTTTTATTAGGCTTGGTCTCCAGACCCCTTTCAGCTTGCCTTACTGTGAACATAACTTACATTCTTAGGGTCTCTTCATGATCTGAAATGGCTGCTATAAAGCCAGCCCACATGTGAAAATGATCTTCAGGTTTTCTAAATCTTCCATATAATATGTCTACTTTTAGTTTGTGTGTCAAAACATAATTATATTCTTATACTACCCTGAAAGACAGACTGGGAAATGTTTATTCCAGGAAACTGTATCAAGATGAAAGATGAATGTTCTATCTACAATTAAATAGCAAGCGTCACTCCATTGATGGATAATGTGCAAAATAGCGTGGGAAGAAGACGGACTATGTAGCTTTGATGGACTAAAAAAAGTGTTTCTCATTCAAGTTACTTTACACACACACACACACACACACACACACACACACACACACATGCTTGAATATGGGTGCAAGTCAAACTGTTCCCACTTTTTCACATCTGCTTTGCTAATAACCTTCAATTTACTTTAAGTTGAGATTTCCTGGAAACCTCTCTCAACTACCAAAAATGCTTTCAGTTAACCTTTCTCGTTTGAATCTCTCTTTATAATATAGTAGTATCAATCGCTGGATAGGATTAAATAACTTAAAAATTGGATGTATTATGGAGATTATCTGATCAAAAACTTTGCATAATGGTGAGTATAGTTAAGAACAAAGAACTTGCTGATAGGGCTAGATGAAAGTTGACCATTGATCTATTTGTGAAGGATGCCTTTGTAATATTCTACTCATGGGATGACCTATGTTTGTACAACCTAAAGCTGTTTAGAAAATGCTATATTTATCTATAGACAATTTTTATTTCAATAACCAATATTTTTTTCTTTTTAAAAAATATCTTGTCCTCACTTCTTTCTTATTTAACAAATGTGTTGCTAACCCAATCCAATGTTACTCAACACTTGAAATTAATAACATTTGATATCACAGATGATGGGAAGATTTTAGATAACTGATTAAAGTCCTCACAAATGCTAAATGAAATCTTCTGTATAATATTTTGTTACATAAATTAAACATTTTTTCAGAACTGAGCATTACAACTAACTTTTTTTTATAATATCATAAAATGCTTTAATGTACAAGTGTTTTAATGAAGCATGGCTGTTTTAGAAATCAAGATTATATAGAAGAATCTTTTTCCTTATATAGGTTCAGGGCATATGTTATCTAATTTTTAAAGTTTTCCTAACTTTTTTGTGTGTGTATTCAGGGATTTTTGTAAAAAATCACAAAGCATTTGTTAATAGTCACTTCGCTGAAGTTATTTTGTAAATTATGATGTTTAGGTTTAGCTGTGTTTAGATGTCAACATAAGCAGCGAAGTGTAAGTTGCTACTTACTACATTTTTACCTTCCACCCTTACCATTCCATTCTTACCATTTCATTCACTGTCATAGCACATGGGATTCTAATATGGCCTCTGCTAAATCACAATGTGTCTTCATCCTTTGAGGTTGTTTGAGAATGGTCAAGAATGCCAATGTCAAATCAATGAACAGGAAGTGTGCACTGAAATTTTCTTACTTAGTGTCTTCATTGCCTGACATTACCTCTTAAAGTGTCTTAGCAACAAAGGAAAATACACAATTATAATCTATGTCAGAGGAGAGGACTTGTGTTCCTCATGGATCATTGTCATAAGAGCACTTTTTACAAGGGTGAAAGCATCTGGTGTCAAAAAATTCAAACCCAAGAATCAAGAAAGAGTTGGAACCAGGTTACTAGACTGGTCTGGGTAGCACATTATCCAACCATCTAATGACTGAGTCCAGAAACAGAACTGTTAGGGATCACAGGCTGGATTACTGCTTGGTGAGAGAAGAAACATCTAGCACAGAGCATGTGCCTGATCAGGGTGCATCCTAAGTACTGTACAGGTCTGATGGTGTTTCCTCTCATATCCAGTCCTGCTTTTCAAAAGTTAAGGGAATGGGTAAGGCAATAATTCATATACAATGATTATCACCCTTTTGTTATATTGATATTAACCAATAATATCTAGAAAATTGGCTTACTAAATAAGTTTTTGGATTGAAAATAGTTTGGCCAATAGAGATACAATTTATCAATACATTAAATGTTATGCTTAAGATAAAATGAATGGAGTATGGTATTCAGGGATTTGTGAACATTTCTTATAAACTTATTGGCTAATAGATGGCCCAAACAGTCTTTCTAGGTCATCATTGTTCATAATTTTGAGTCAATGTTAGTTAATATTATATAATTACATATTACTGAAAAAAATAAAACTGTTTTTCCTTTGACACTCATAAACACTTCTGGGTCCTAATATGTTTGTTTTTTTTTTTTAATTTTTTTCACCAAGAAATTCTTCAATTCTCTGTGTTCGCAACTGGGCATCCTATAATTTAATTGAATTCTGACACTATTTACCTGGACTTAGCCTCAGATCACACAGGCTCAGGGCTCAGTCCTACAGGATTCCCCCCTGCCCACCTGCCACATCAGATATTGATGGCAAGTATGGGCCTCTGGTACTTCTGCTAGGCAGTCTATAAACTGTGGGTTCCTATTACCCCCTTGGGTTTTATAGTTTGCTAGAATGGCTAACAGAACTCAGAAAAATTAATTTTCCAGACTACTGGTTTGTTATAAAATGATATAACTAAGGAACTGCCAGATGGAGGAGATGCATAGGGCAGTGTGTGTGGAAAGGGCCTGAAGCTTCCATGCTCTTTCCAGGTACGCCACCCTCCCAGCACATCCACGTGGTTGCCAACCCAGAAGCTCTCTGAATCCCATCCTTTTCGGTTCTTACGGAGGCTTCATACACAGGCCGATTGAATAAACCATTGGCCATTGATGATTAAGTCAATCCCCAGAGCCTCTCCCTTCCCTACAGGTCAGAGAATGGAGCTAAAACTCCCAAACCTCTAATCATGCATGTGGTTTATTTCTCTGGTAACCAGTCCCCCATTTTTAGGGGCTTTCCAAAAGTCACCTCATTGACATAAACTTAGATGTGGTTAAAAGAGGCTCGTTATGAATAACAAAAGTTTTCCCTTTGAGGTTCTCACCATTTAGGAAATTATAAGGTTTTTAGGAGCTGTGGCCAGGAACCAGAGATGAAGACCAAATATATATTTCTTATTCTATCACAATATAATGATTGCATATATATCAGGCAAGGTAAAAGGAAGTCAGAAATTTAAAAAACATGAAGGATGTGTTTATTAAAACATCTAGAAAAATATCCCAAATTGAAGGAAGGGGAGAGACAAAGGTAAGCTAGAAGTGATCACTTATGTGTTTGCCTGAGAAACGGGAATTCATATCTTTACTCTCTTTCTCTAAGTTATATTTTGAAATTGAGGGAAGACATAAAAAACATTCTATTAGGTTTGCAGAATCAAGTACTAGAATGGCTTGTATTATTTTTCCTACTTGAATCTTAGAAACAGTAAGTATCTAAAATAGCAATGATGGCAGTATGTGTCTGGAGAGGTAGGACTTGAGCCTCCAAGGGCCCTCTGTGGTTCAACATGGCATGGTACCTCCAAAATACTCTCTGCTCCTTGAAGGAAAAAAAAAGAATATAAAGTTGGAAAAAATATTAAGAGGTCTCACAGTTCTAAATATGGAAAACTCAGCAATAATCAGATAAGAATAAGAATATATCACTAGACTATAATCTCCATGAGAGTGGGTACAATTTTTTAAACTGTATTTCAGGTATAAAATAAATAAATGAATATCAACATCTATGGATGATGACTTCAAGATCAAGAATCATGGAGTACATGCACCTGCTAGAACACAGATGCAGTCCTGTGGGAAGCAGGGAGAGAAATCAATATAATTAGTTTCTTCCACCTTGTAAGATGGAATCTCAAAATATTAATTAAACTCGATTAGAGAAATAAACTTGCATGCCTCTCCATGATATGGAGATTGTGAACTGAAAATTGTACCCACTACATTTTCAAACAACTATCTTTGTCAATACAAATTTAAATTATATTTCTTAAGCATGTTCATTTATTTTGTGTCCTAAATGGGTAGAAACTGTAAACGTGAACAAAATAGCTATTAAAAATCATCTTTAATCAATAAAAAAATCAGAAATCAGGGAATTTCTTTTTCTACCATCTTTAAAAACAACAAAAGAACATAAACAACAGTGGAAAACTATCAATCCTAATTTAGGAATTAAGTTGGTTTTACAGAATTATATTAATTCTTTCAGAGAAGAGAAGCCCACATAGGGTCATCAACGACGTGTGTAGGAAATGTATCCTCCTACACTTGCTCACTTTTTACTAACTTTCTTACTAAAAAAAGGGAAGGGACTTTCTTAACGAGTACAAAGAAATATGCTAGCATTTGCCAACT
>NW_012145190.1:3713163-3716994 GCF_000956105.1 Propithecus coquereli
GGTAATGAGCAGGAAAAGGCATGTGTCTTTACAGACAAGAAACAGGTCCTTAGTAATTGTTATTGGTGGTGAAAGGAGAACCAGTGAGTTTTCTGAAATGCATTAGATAAATAAATAATAACAGAACAAAATGACAGAGTCTTAAACCCCAATAGGAGGCCAGTGACATTTGCCTCAAATTATTAAGTAGCTGGTGAGGGCATATTCTGGTAAACACACTATCTAACACTAGTGAGAGTTTTAGTATTGAGTAGCACAATTTGGCAGGAACAAAGTTACCTGCCAATAGGGAGTTTGATGAAAGGCTTGTAATAAGAAAGAATTGATGAAAATGTTATCATAAATGTATGAAGGTAGTGGCAATGATAAAAAGTCTGACAATACTAGCTAATGCTATTCAGTGTGCTAGGCACTCTCTTACACCCTTTACTTTTATCATCTTATTTAACTCTTACAAGAGTTCTGTTTTTTCAGAAGAAGAAACCACCCTCGAGAGACGAGTAACACATTGTTTTAAAGCAAACAATCAAATCAGAATTATATTAATTCTTTCAGAGAAGAGAAGCCCACATAGGGTCATCAACGACGTGTGTAGGAAATGTATCCTCCTACACTTGCTCACTTTTTACTAACTTTCTTACTAAAAAAAGGGAAGGGACTTTCTTAACGAGTACAAAGAAATATGCTAGCATTTGCCAACTGTGAAGTACAGATTATTCTGAATATATGTTGTGACTGATGCAGTATTAATATGATTATTCTAACAAGGGAAATCAAGATCTTTTTTCCCCACCAGATAGACACAACACAACCACTAGGATGCACAGAAAACACTTTAGACAGGAAGAAAGCAAAATATCAAGTTTTTCTAGCCCTTGTTTTTAAAAATTCTAATTCTGTTGAGAGATATTTTGCTCTTGAGACTCATTTTCCATTATAGGTGCTGCAATATGTAGCATTTTAATTACTTCATGTTTCGATCTTATTCTCTAGTGAGAAAGCCCCATAGTGGGAAACCCAATCTTTATAAATCCTTCTGAATTGTTCTTTGATGATGACAGATGGGATGTCTCCAAAACATTTCTTCTTTGTGCACAGGTTGGTATATGCATGGGGAAAATCTATGTGTTTTTATAAAATCAGTCTAAAGTATCAGTCCTCTAGGCTTTTGTGGTGATTCTGAATAGGAAGAAAATATTCTATGGAGAGCTGTTAGGAAATAGGACTAGAGACATTTCACTGAAGCAATGGAGGTTAGTTGTGGGTGACGCTTTGGGCTTGATGCCCCTAGTGCAAGAACTGTAACTCATCTAGTGACAGAAATGCATACTATTTTACGTAAACAGACAATAGAAATCCTTCCCACAAAGTGTCACTAAATGCTAACCAAATAACAGTGTTTCTATTTCTCTACTAATAACATTATCTTATTAGTACAAGTGTCATTAATTTTTCTGTCTCTCTCTCATGTATGTGAACAGTCATTGAATTAAACTTTTGTATGGTGCTATCATCTATACAATACCAACAGTATGTTTTCAAACTCAATTATTGACAAGAATCCTTCCTGTCCACAAGACATTAATAAATGAGCCTATACTGTTTAGAAACCACCAGGTTCTTTCTTCTTCCTTCTCCATCCTAAATGATTGGAGCTTAACATGGAGACAGCCTGAGAAAACGAGTCAGTTCTGCATGTCGTTTTCTGTAATTTTCTGCTCAGTTACAAAGAGCACTTTGAAGATGTTTATAAGTTCTCTGTAGTTTAAAGAATGGGTTCTGACACTTCCTAGGGTGACCAACCTTCTTGATTTTCCTATGACCATGGGATTTCCCAGGATGCAAAACTTGCATTCCTGGACCAGGACGTTTTTGCCCAGACTGGATGGCCATTGTTTACTCTACATATATCCTACCACAGACTGAGCTGGTAGAGACCTTAGATGGGTTTCAGCAGAGTGTCAACAGTTTGTATCACATTCTGCTCCCTAGTTCAAATCTGTCATTAAACAACTACTAAAATTTGAGGCCTTCTTAGAGCTGGAAACTCAGCTCGTTTGTCTTGACTCACTCATTGATACGTCGGCACTTAAGTACTTGAAGATTGATATCTTTTACTTTTTTCTTAGATTTTTTACTATGTTGATAATAAGTGAAAAAGAAGCAGTTAAAATGTTCTCATTAAATATATGTTTTCTTTGTCACTAACTAAAATCAATAAAGCTATAAAAAATATTCCCTTGGAGTAGTGCATAGAGTAGGCTGAGAACATAAGGAGATTTCTTGCCTGAATATGTGGAAAATGGTCAATTATTTGGAAGAGGGCAAAGCGACTGATGCAGATTTCTCTACAGAGGAAAGAGGCTTTGTTAATACAGTCCGCCCTCTGTTTCTCTCTTTTACAAATTCACAGTTAAATGAAGGAACTCTCCTCTCTGTTCTTGCAGTTTTGGCAGAGGCCACGTATAATATTGCTTCTTCAACTTTGCTTCAATTACTGCCAGTGTTCTAAGAAAGAAAGAAAATAATTTCTCCTTTTTCCAATCTCTATTTCTATCATGTGGATTTCAACAAAGAGATGAGTATTGGGGGGAGCAGATATAACAGAAAACTAAGATAGGAGAAAATCCTAAGGGATAAAGAGAAAGGGGCAGAGTTCATATGGTAATGAGCAGGAAAAGGCATGTGTCTTTACAGACAAGAAACAGATCCTTAGTAATTGTTATTGGTGGTGAAAGGAGAACCAGTGAGTTTTCTGGAATGCATTAGATAAATAAATAATAACAGAACAAAATGACAGAGTCTTAAACCCCAATAGGAGGCCAGTGACATTTGCCTCAAGTTATTAAGTAGCTGGTGAGGGCATATTCTGGTATACACATGATCTAATGTTAGCAAGTATTTTAGTATTGAGTAGCACAATTTGGCAGGAACAAAGTTACCTGCCAACAAGGAGTTCGATGAAAGGCTTGTAATAAGAAAGAATTGATGAAAATGTTATCATAGATGTATGAAGGTAATGGCAATGATAAAAAGTCTGACAATACTAGCTAATGCTATTTAGTGTGCTAGGCACTCTCTTACACCCTTTACTTTTATCATCTTATTTAACCCTTACAAGAGTTCCTTTTTTTCAGAAGAAGAAACCACCTTCGAAAGATGGGTAACACATTATTTTAAAGCAAGCAATCAAATCTTATTGCTCTGTATCTTAAATGAGGTATTAACCCTTGAAGAAAGATATTCTTTTTAAATCTTTATATTAGGGCACAGAGATAAATACATAATTTCTCTCTTTTCTACCGATCCAATGTAAATTTGTGTTGCCTCTAAAAGTTTTCTGGAAAAATAAGAGATTTTAGATTATGTTCTACATTCTATTGTTATACTGATATGCTTTAGAACATGTCAAAGACATTTTCCATTTAATATTTCACTCATCTTCTTTGTAATTCTATGAAGTAGGTACAAAGTGTTCACCATTTAGGTGATAGGAAAGCCATTAATTGGGTTGTTTTTATATAAATTCTATATATGTGTGTATAAGTGGATGTGTGCATCTGTATGTTCAAAAGTTACTATGAAGGGTGCAGCAATTCTTTTGAAATAAATACTATGTGTTACAACTACTTTTCTCCTTCTGAATAGGTGACACACTAAAATAAGATACTCAAAAAACAAGGGCAGACAATGTTAGAGACTAAAAGTCAGGCTCTTTTTGTAGATACCTTTGAAGTCATTTCCATATTGTAAAAACACACTTTTCAACCTACAGGAACACTTGAGATTTATATTAAATTTTTTTTCCTCTCATCCTAAGTATTATGCTTG
>NW_012145190.1:3718414-3719435 GCF_000956105.1 Propithecus coquereli
TGTGTGTATTTACTGACTTCTATTTATTTCATTAGATAAAATGCATCTATCTGTGGATTAGAGTTAAGAAAATGCTCAATTTTACTGATGTGACAGAATTTATTCTTCTGGGGTTAACTAGTCGTCGTGAATTACAACTCCTTTTCTTTTTGGTTTTCTTGATGGTCTACATTATCACATTGATTGGGAACATTGGCATGATCATATTAATCAGGATCAGCCCCCAGCTCAACAGCCCTATGTATTTTTTCCTCAGTCACTTGTCTTTTGCAGACGTGTGGTTCTCCTCTAATGTCACCCCTAAAATGTTGGAAAATCTGGTATCTGAGACCAAAACCATTTCCTACCCTGGATGTATAGTGCAGTGCTTTTTCTTCATTGCCTTTGTCCACGTAGAAGTCTTCATCCTTGCTGTGATGGCCTTTGACAGATACATGGCGATTGGCAACCCTCTGCTTTATGGCAGCAGAATGTCGAGAACCATCTGTATTCGACTGATCTCTTTCCCTTACATATATGGCTTTTTTATTAGTTTGATCTCAACACTGTGGACCCACGGGTTGTACTTCTGTGGGAACATTGAGATCAACCATTTCTACTGTGCAGACCCAGCTCTCATCAAAATGGCCTGTGCGGGAACCTTCATTAAAGAATACACCATGCGCACACTGGCAGGTCTCAACTTCTCTTACTCCTTATTGGTCATTATTGTCTCCTACATATTCATCCTCATTGCCATCCTAAGAATGCGCTCAACAGAAGGAAGAAAGAAAGCCTTTTCCACATGCGGGTCCCACTTAACAGCTGTTACCATATTTTATGGAACACTCTTCTTCATGTATCTTAGAAGCCCCACTGAGGAGTCCGTGGAGCAGGGGAAAATGGTGGCTGTTTTCTACACCACGGTCATTCCCATGTTGAACCCCATGATCTACAGTCTCAGGAACAAGGATGTGAAGGAGGCCATGAGCAAAGCAATTGGTAGAGCATTTTCAACTAAATAAAAACATAAAATGTACAA
>NW_012145190.1:3721150-3721569 GCF_000956105.1 Propithecus coquereli
CTTTTTCTCTTGGGCAATTCATATTCTTTTTGAAATGAAGCAATTATCCTAATTACTCTGTATTTAAGACTGCGAGCTTACTGAACTTGAACTTCTGTGAGAGAAGAGATCATTTCTGTCTTGATCATCACTGTAATACCAGTATCATAAACTCTCCACATAATAGGGGCTTAATATTTGTTAATTGCATCAATAGACTAGCTAGTAGAACTTGCTGTGACCTTAGAAGTTCTAGTGCATTCATTTTTACTGTATCTGCCTTTAAAATCAACAAATTTGTTATGTATGCCACATCTTTTGTTTAAAGCATGTTGTGTGTCTTCTTATAATGTTTTATAACATATTTTCAATGATTATGTAGTTAGATATACTAACCTTTGTCTTGCTACTTTCTTCTTTGGGTTATAATATAATCCTTT
>NW_012145190.1:3722289-3723758 GCF_000956105.1 Propithecus coquereli
GAACCCCCTTGAACCAAAATATCTGTCCGTAAATTTCATGAGGGAGATATAAAATTCATACTATTGTATGCTTTCATCCTTTCTTATTCTTGCTGCTTCTATTAGCTAGTAATTTGTCCATGCACTTACATACTCCAACCCCAGATCCTCAAGAACTAGATTTTTTGTTTTGTTTTAGTCAGCCCTATTGTTTTCTATTATCATTTTCTGCATTTATGTTTATGAATACCATTTCAACTGTCTTTTAAGTTTATTTTTAATTCTTCTAACATTTTGCTGTTAAAGGCTGGATTGATTTACATTCTTATTTCTGTGCCTATTTCTATGGATTTTCTGTTATTTTCATGTGTACACTATGAACGAACATATGGCTTGTACTTCTGTGGAAACTTTAAAATCAACCACTTCTGTTGTGGAGATCCTCCTCCCATCAAGATTGCCTGTGGGGGAGTGCACACTAAAGAATATACAATAATCGTTATTGTCGGAATTAACTTCCCATATTCCCTCTCAGTGGTCCTCACCTCCTACACCCTCATTGCAGTGGCTGTGCTGCGCATGTTCTTTGCTGATGGGAGGAGGAAGGGCTTCTCCAACTGCAGGCTCCACTTCACAGCTGTTTCCATGTTTTATGGACCTTTCATATTCATGTTTCTCAGGCGGCCCACTGAGGAATCTGTAGAACATGGAAAAATGGTGGCCATGTTTTATACCACAGTGATTCCCATGCTGAATCCCAAGATCTATAGTCTGAGAAACAAGGACGTGAAAGAGGCCATCAGCAAAGCAATCACAAAGGCAAACCTGGGGCAGTAAAACTGCAATAGATATCTCTGTGGTATGTTGGTTTCTATCATAAATGACCGGACATAAATGTCCTAGGTTAAAAGTCCTAGGTCTAAAGGTGACTCTTTAGAGGTCCAACACTAAGAGGTACAACATAAGAGAGTGATGCTTTACTCCATGAATGAACTGTAATTACTAAGCATGCTTTCTCCTACATATACAACTATATTATTAAAAGTGGCATACTGTCAATCACGGTGCACTTAAAATTGTGCTAGGTGTAGTCATTGAAAGAAAACAAAAATAATAATTTGAAGGTACCCTTCTTAGAATTCAACATTATTTCCTAGGGTATTTTCTATATATACATACTTCTCAACCTAGCTTTCATGTAAATATATATTTTTAGCAAGAAGAGTAAAATTCATTTGTTTTCCATGATTCCAGAATGTCGATGAACCTCATTTTACCTAAATATTGTGTAAGATATTCATACATAAATGGATTTTGAAAATGAAATGGTATTCCACTAGTGTTTTAATGCGATCCTAAATTTGTCTTCAGTATGTATTGTTAATAATTAATGCGGCCGGGCGAGGTGGCTCACGCCTGTAATCCCAGCACTCTGGGAGGCCGAGGCAGGTGGATCGCTCGAGGTCAGGAGTTCAAGACCAGCCTGAACA
>NW_012145190.1:3727553-3727978 GCF_000956105.1 Propithecus coquereli
AAATTAGCATAATATTTGGTATATGTTTACTTCAATAAATACATTATTTTTGCTGTTACTACTAGTAGTAGTATATTCCTTATTTATAAAATGAGACAGTTGAAAAAGTTAGTTTTTCCTGCTTTGATATGCTATAATTCTTTTTTTATTTCAGCATATTATGGGGGTACAGATGTTTAGGTTACGTATGTTGCCCTTGTCCTCCCTCGTCCCCTCTCCAAGTTGAGCTTCAAGCGTGTCCATCCCTTGGATGGTGTGCATTTCACTCTTTGTGTATGCATATACCTGTCCCTTCCTCCCCCCGCCCAACATCCAGTAAATGTTATTCTTATATGTGCACTTATGTGTTGATCAGTTAATACCAATTTGATAGTGAGTACATGTCAGTACATTTCCATTCTTGTGATACTTCACTTAGTAGAATG
>NW_012145191.1:0-732 GCF_000956105.1 Propithecus coquereli
GCTATCTGGGCCTGGAATTTTCTTTGAAGTGAACAGTTTCTTGATTATTAATTTTTTCTCTTTAGTTAATATAGGTCCATTCATATTTTATATTTCTCCTTGAGTCAGTTTGGCAGTTTGTGTCTTTGTAATAATATATCCACTTAATGTGTGTTACCTAATTGTTGGCATACAATTGCTTTTAGTATTTCTTGTAATTCTTTTTATTTCTGGAAGGTTGATTGTGATGTCCCCTCTTTCTTTCCTGATTTTCTTAATATGAATATTCTTTATTTTTCTTGTCAGTCTAGGTAAGACCTGTCACTTTTGTTGATCTTATTGATAACCAACTTTTGGTTTTGTTGATTTGTCTCTATTATTTTTCAATTCTCTATTTTACTAATTTCCATTCTACTTTTTATTTCCTCTGCTTTAGTGCTTTTTGTTTGTTTGTTTTATATCTTGTTATCTTAGTTGCTCTGTTTTTTGGGGGAGTATTTGGGGAGATTAAAAAATTATTCTGAAGCCATTGCCATTTTGACAGGTACCAACATAAGACATTTTAAAACAATGAGGAAAAAATGTTTCTTTTTACAGATGCTATTCAACATACAGTGGGGTTACATCCTGATAAACCCATCGTAAGTCCAAAATATCATAAGTTGAAAATGCATTTAGTACCCCTAATGACACATCATAAAGTCAAAAAATCATAAGTTGAAACATTGTAAGTCAGGGACTATCTGTATATTT
>NW_012145191.1:782-1104 GCF_000956105.1 Propithecus coquereli
AAACCCAGAGGCTATTTGAGACAGTTAGGAAATGTAACTGCATCAGGAGATAGACAGCTGTGTGGTAAGAAGGGTCTTGAAAATACTTTAATTGATGTGACCCTTGGGTCTTGAAAATACTTTAATTGATGTGACCCTTCTTTATCTTCTTGGGAGTAGCACATTCGTGGCAATTTTTTAAACTCCCCGGGTCATCTGCATATCACAATTTAGTTCTTTTAAACTTGCCTCGTCCATTCCCTAGGATTACATATTGGCATTTCTGAAGAAGAAAAAAAGTACTAATATTAGTTTTATGAAATTGTGAAAAAATAATTCATAC
>NW_012145191.1:1154-1702 GCF_000956105.1 Propithecus coquereli
TAAACCTTCAGATTCTGGTTTTGGTATCATGGACATATTGATCTCATAGAATGAGTAGAAAAGTGTTTCACCCTCATCTATTTTTGGAAGACTTTGTGAAGTATTACTCATAATTCTTCCTTAAATTTTTGATAAAGTTAGCCAGTGAAGCTATCTGGGCCTGGAATTTTCTTTGAAGCAAACAGTTTTTTGATTATTAATTTTTTCTCTTTAGTTAATATAGGTCCATTCATATTTTATATTTCTTCTTGAGTCAGTTTGGCAGTTTGTATCTTTGTAATAATATATCCACTTAATGTGTGTTACCTAATCGTTGGCATACAATTGCTTTTAGTATTTCTTGTAATTCTTTTTATTTCTGGGAGGTTGATTGTGATGTCCCCTCTTTCTTTTCTGATTTTCTTAATATGAATATTCTTTATTTTTCTTGTCAGTCTAGGTAAGACCTGTCAATTTTGTTGATCTTATTGATAACCAACTTTTGGTTTTGTTGATTTGTCTCTATTATTTTTCAATTCTCTATTTTACTAATTTCCATTCTACTTTTT
>NW_012145191.1:3947-4375 GCF_000956105.1 Propithecus coquereli
AGAACTGACTGTCGTACTTGTTATTCAATCATCAAGATAAAAATTTAGTAGAATAAAATTCAGATTTTCAGAGCAGGTAATTTTCATTCCTACTATTATGCACACTCATTCTAACTAAGGATGATGTTAAAGAAGGGATTAATTTTTTATTTGTTCTTTTCCTCATGAGCTTGGGTTCAAGAGTAGACACGATTTCTGGCAATATGTATGTGTGTGTGTGTGACTTTAGACTAAGGTTTAATTTTTTCTTGTCCTTCGGTTACACTAATGTTAAAATGAGGATGGTAATATTAAACCAAGATTAGTGAGAACATGAATTAGATAATACCTGTTGAGTTCTTGTAGCTCCTTAGAGAAAGGTATTGTCATTTGATTCAAGCTCCCTTGTAAATTAGTAAAGGTGCAAAGATCAAGAATTTACTAGACTT
>NW_012145191.1:4693-5818 GCF_000956105.1 Propithecus coquereli
ATCATTTTTCTCCTTCCCTTCTCCACACTCCCTGTCACCAAATTATTGCCCATGATTCTCAAACCCTGGGGCCTGGGGCTTTGTTTCTGCTTCCCCTCTCCTGCAGGACTTTGCTGAGCTATCACTTTTAGCAAACACTGAGCAACCTCCAGCCAAACTGTAGACACAAGACAGTTTCTCTTTGTTCCTTCTTGAAGTTTGATCTAAAATTGTTGGAATGACATTGTGCTCCTTATTCAGGACTCCCTTTTGACTTCTGGAAGTGGGGGAAGTTGTCAGAGGAGATCCTTGCTTTAAACTTCTCCTACCATCACCCCCTTTCCTTCTTCTATTCACTTTTCTTCCTACAGTCCAATACCTTCAACCACACACATCCTCCTTCTTAAATTTCATGCTGAATTGTCTGAGTTTGCTTCAGCTATTAATCAAAACATCAGGGCCTTAAAAAACAAACAAATAAGTATTTTCCTGTTTTATTTTCATTCTTATATCAAATGCTGGGTAGGGTGTCTTAAGCTTTTTATTTGGGGTAGGCCACGTTAAAGTAAAATAGTTAACTGATTGTAGACTTAAGGAAAAGAAAGAAAATCAAACTGCATGCCAATCACTGAGCCATGACGCATTTTCACGTATGCTTACAGAAGATTTTAGCTCTGTGGACTTGCTACCTCATCCATTAGGATAAGCAAAAAGACAGGGAACCAAATTGGAAACTCTGGACCTTATTGGACTATCTATTAATATTAAGTTCTAGTCTTCATGTATAATGGGAAGAGGGATCATGGGACAAGATGATGAATAAAACCAGGAACAGTTTGTGACTTCAAAAGCTTAAGATTAACTGTGAGATTGACCTGTCCTGAGAAGTCTCATTGTATTATTAGGGTTCTCCAGAGAAACAGAACCAACAGGATATGAGGAGATTTATTATGGAAAGTGGATTATATGATTATTGAGGCCAAGAATTCCCATGCTTTGCTTCTGCAAGCTGGAGAAACAGAAATGCCAAGGGTGTGATTCAGGCCAAGTCTGAAGACCCAAGAACCAGGAGCTTGAGGGCAGGAGAAAATGGATGGTCCACCTCAAAAGGAGACAGAGAGTTCACCCTCTCCTGCCTTGTTGTTC
>NW_012145191.1:9527-10973 GCF_000956105.1 Propithecus coquereli
TTAGGTAGGGTAAAGTTGTAAGATCATAAAATGGGAAATCCCAATAAATAGGTAGAAAAAAGCCTATGCAGTGTTGATATACTTTACTAAAATTTTATAGCAATAATTATTTCAATATAGCAATATATTTTAACAAAAGGTTACATTTTACTTGATCCCAGTAGTTTCCGTTTCTTCTTAATGAAGGGCATTTTCTGGTACCTTTCGTGAAGGAATGTGAATGTTTAGCCCTCTGGGTTAGCTCTGCCCAATAAACACATAACAACAAGCCACAGATGGGAGCCATGTATGTAATTTTAAATTTTTTAGCAGCTAAAAAATGCAAAAAAGAAACTGAAGGAGGTAATTTGAATGTCAATAACATATTTTATTTAATCCAATATATCCAAAACATTATCATCTCAACCTATAATCAACAAAACTGTTAGTGGAATACTTTACATTGTTTGTACTCAGTCTTTGAAATTGAGTGTCTATTTTAGACTTAAAGTACCTCTCTAGTCAAAGTAGCCCTATTTCAAAGGCTTGATTACCACATGTCACTAGTGGCTTGTGTATTGAGAAGTGCAGCTTTAAGCCTTTGTAAGTCTTTAATTTTAAAAACTCAAGATGAGAATTCTCTTTTATATTTGTCACCATTTTTACCCATTTTATCATCCTCTTCCCCTTTCTGATGTTCTAAGTTTCCTTCTGTTATTGTTTCCTTTCTAATTGGAGACCTTCCATTAGCCATTAATTCAGGGTACGTCATCTGGCAACAAATTATCTTCGTTTTCCTTCATCTAAAAATATCTTTATTTCACCCTTCATTCCTGAGGTGCCCAGAAATTTGTTCTGGGTTGAAATTCTTTCCTTTCAGCACTTGAAAAATGTTTTGCCCCTTCCTTCTGGCCTCCAAGGTTTCAGATGAGAAGTTCATTGTCATTTGATTCATTGTTCTCTTATAGGTAATGTGTCACATTGCTGCAGCTGTTTTCAAGATTTTTTTTTTTGTCTTTACTTTTCAGAAGTTTGATTATGTTGTGTCTTGGTATGGATTTCTATGAGTTTATTCTCTTTGGGATTCATTCATCTTCTTGAATATGGAGGTTTATTCCTCTTGCCAAAGGTGGGAAACTTTTAGCCATTACTTCATCAAATATTTTTTCAGCCTGACACTTTTTATCCTCTCCTTCTGGGACTCCAGTGACACAAGTCTTAGATCATTTGTATTGTCTACATGTCCCTGAAGCTATGTTCATGTTTTATTTGCAGGATATTTTCTCTCTATTGCTCCAAGTGGGTAATTTTTATTGATTCGTCTTCGGATTTATTGATTCTTCTGTTATCTCTACTTTGCCACTGAACATATCTAGTGAGATGTTTATTTGGGTTTTTGTGTTTTTCCATTCTATAATTTCCATTTGGTTCTCTCTTTTTTTAATCTACTTTTTTGTTAAAATTTTC
>NW_012145191.1:14248-14564 GCF_000956105.1 Propithecus coquereli
AAACATCTGGAGTTTATGAAACCTGTACTAGAAGAGGTGGTGTAGAATTGTGGCCAGCAAGCTATGTTCTTTACTCAGTTTCATGAGTGACTTTATGGACAAGTCGTCAAGCTACTCTTTATAGTTATATGAGAAGGACACTGGTATGTGACCTCTCTCGTGGAGATATTAAGTTGCCTCAAAAGCATTACGAATGCCTTAGAAATAGGTATTTTAAAATATAAGGAATTATGTTAAGTAAGTTGGTGTCCTTGAAGAAAAAGAAATATACATTCTCACGTCTAAAACACTCTTCAACAATCAAGTCACACCGTGC
>NW_012145192.1:0-10248 GCF_000956105.1 Propithecus coquereli
GCTCAGGCTGGTTTCGAACTCCTGAGCTCAAACAATCCGCCCACCTCGGCCTCCCAGAGAGCTAGGATTACAGGCGTGAGCCACCACGCCCGGCCCAGCTCTTATTTTTATTAAAGCACTTTGTAAACTGTAACATGCTTTACAATATTGATTTCTTGCACATTCCCCTCCCCACACACATTCAGAATGCTTTGTCTATACTGAAACTGAATTTTTGTTGAATTAATGGGTGAGCGAATGGATGAACAAGTGAAGGACTGCTTCCCTGGGGGAGGAAGATACCCCCTGCCTTCTCCCTTGGACACTGAGGGTGGGGTGAAACCCACCAGAGGTTGCACAGGCCCCTCCAGGCTGGTGGCAGAAACCTGTTCAGGATAGGGCAGTCCTTGGGGGGGGTCTTCCCATCCCTTGAGTCTCCTGTCAGGAACAACCTCAGCTCTACGGGCCCCCAGAGAAAAAGCCTGAGGTTGGGGGACATACCTGGGGGTACAGAGAACTTCATCCCTCTCTGTCTGTCTCCTGCCCCTATCTTTTCTTCCTTCAGAAAAATGGAACAAGTTTTTCTCACTCGACACATTTCAACTTTTTTTTAGAAGATACAATAAAAACCAGGGGAAAATTGGAACAGAGGGAGGTGTGGGATGGGCCTGCCTCAGACATGGGCTTGAAAGAGGCACAACACGTGTGTCCACATACACACGAGCAAGCATGAACACGCAGGGACATACGCGCCCCTCTCTGCACCAGAGATGCAGAGATGCAGTGACGGAGAGACAGAAAGAGCCAGAAATGGAAGGAAGGAGACGGAAGGAGAAGGACACCCAGAGATGCCATCTGTTCCTCCCCCTGGCATTGGGGGAAGGGAGTTGGTGAGGGGCCTGGTCCCCTCCAGGTCTCCGAGAGGAAAAGGGGGATGGTGGGCACCTCGGCCAGGCCTGGAAGACCCCCATTTCTGCCACCCACACCTCACAGAGGGAGCTGGGAGCTGGGGGCCTGAGGTTCCCATGGAGACATAGCCCCATCCCAAGGGAGGCCACAGTCTGGGCACCTAAAATGGCTGCCTCAGAGGGGTGGCAGCCATTTTGTACGGGCTTGGGTCCTGGAGGGCAGGGGTGAGGGGGCTGAGAGTGCCGAGGGAGGAGTGGAGAGGGAGGGAGGGAGGGGTTAGGTCATTCCTGAGCAGTCTAGGGGAATCTCGCTCAGGGGACAGCAAGAATGTTCTATAAAACTGCTCTCATTATAACCCCTGCTCCACCAAAATAAATACACACACACATAAATCTGTAACCACTCCACTCCATTCTGACACACAGAGGGACCGCTAGCCAGTCGCTGCCACCTCCCTGTAGGACTGGTGGGGGCAAGTGTGCTGGAGGAAACTTGATTTCCCACCAAAGCGCCGGGCTGGGGCGGACGGCAGCAGGTGGGTCAAACCCAGGTGTTCATTCCCTGGCCCTGGCCGCAGCCAGACGCCTCTCTCGCGGGGCCTCCCTAGGGGGAGGGGGCAGGCAGGTAAGGGAGCAGTGAGCACCGGCACGGGGAGAAGGGGGACACCTGTTCTTCCCACCCCCACCTCAGATTTGAGGGGAAGGGCTGGAATTTGGAGGTCCTTGAAGGGCCTGTGTTCCTGGCATTAGCTGGGCTGCGGGGGGCGGGGCGGCGGGAGGGGAGGGGCAGGCTGGCACTGCCCAGACGGCGCCTTTTCCAGCAGTTCGGGGTGCTTGAAGCTTCCTCCTGAAGCAAAAGAGCACCTGCCCCCCCTTCCCAGCCCCCTGCCCCACCTCAAGTCCAAAGGATGTTGGGGGAGGGGGACCTGCAGCTTCTTCCTGGCTCTGGGGTGGGCACCTGCCCCGCTGCCCCCTCCTCCTCCCCGCCCGCTGCAGTGTGCTGGGGAGCGGCGGGCACGCCAGATGGCGTGGCTGAGAATGCGGCGACGTTGCCGGGAGGTGAGGGCTGGCACGGGTGATATGCGGCTGCGTGCCTTGTGGTGCCATAGGGGAGGGGGAGGGGAGGGCCAGTGAGGTGTCGCCCCCCCTCCTCTGTGCTGACCTCCTGTCCTGATCCCCAGCTCACTACCAGGATTCTCTTCCACTTCCTTTCCCTGCTCCCTGGGCTCCCACTCTGGGCCTAGACCCCACCCAAAGATGGGTGGGCCAGGCATGGGCTGAGAGTCCTGGGTCAGACCACCGTTGCATCCGTGTCCCCTGCACCACCTGGAAATAGGGATAAAGGACAGATAGAGGAAACCGACTAGTCCTCCAGCTAAGCCAGCCCCCTCAGGATAGGTCCCTTGCTCTAAAAGTGGAGTGACCTTTGCTCCGGTAACCTTTGACTCTGGCCTCTGAGCCCTGTTTTTCTGAGATGAGCTCCTTCGCTGTGGGCCTTGGTCCCTGAGTTTCCTTTTGACCAAATGCATCCCCATTCTTCACCAAGATGCTCTCTGGACACCTCCTCCCGGGAGCCTCCCCTGACCTCCCCAGGCAGGGCGGAGTACCTCCTCTGTCAGAGTCCATTTACCCTGACTTGGCCGTGGTGCTACTTGTTTTGTGTCTCTTTAGTCCTGGGCTTCGTGCAGCCCTTACTGAGTCGGCACTCGACACTCGACAAACGCTTGTTGCATTGACGCCTGGCTGGGTTAGAGACTCTCCTAAAGCAGTAAGGCCAAGGTCCCAGTCAACCCAGAGCCCCCAACCCTGCCCTTGCCTTTTGCACAAATTTCAGTCTGGAGAGGTAGACTTGGATGGTGGGTCACAGATTCTCCCCAACGTGGGCATCACAGAGAGGGCTTGTGGCTAGGAGGCTCTGGTCCTGAGGCCACATGAGGCCCCACGGGATTTGTCCCCAGCAGGCTCAGTCCCCCTCTTCTTACCTCTTGCCCCACTCCTGCCCGGTATGGGGCAAATGCAACTCCCTGAGAAGAGATGAGGTCCAGGGACACAGTAGAGTCCCACTCCTGCTGCCTTTTCATCTCTACTGATGCCACTCCCCAATCCCTCAGAATGCTTCTGACTTACCAGTCTGCCCAGGCCCTCCTCCTCCAGGAAGTTGGCCCTGACTTCCCAAGGGCCTAGCTCCTCTGGCTACCTTCACGCTACCAATACTACCCACCCTGTCAATCTAGTCTGAAATGCAAATCTGAACATGGTATTTGCTGGCTCAGACCCCCTCAATGGCTTCCCCTCACTCTGTGGATCAGACCAGGCTCCTTAGAGACCCTAAGCCTGCCCCTGACCTGGCTGCCACCTTTAACTCTGTCCTCTCAGCTCTAGACTGTTTCCACTTTCCCAAGCCTCATTCCCTGGGACCTTTGCCCAGGCTGTCCCCTCTTCCTGGAGTGCCCTCTCCCCCTTCTTACTCATTAAGCCTAAGCATCACCTCCTCCAGGAGGCCTCTCTGGGCAGCAAGTTCCACCAGCAGGAACTGAGCCCAGAGCCTGGCACGTAGAATTGCCTCTGTCTGTGGTTGTGGCACCAAAGGCCTGTCCTGCCACTGTTGGACGAGGTGCCAGTTCCACCCCAGAATGGGAGGCTGCAGCCGGGTCAGGGCACCCATCCCCAGGAATCCCCTCCTCAGCCTCTCCCTCAATCCGAGCACATCATGGCACATGAGCCTTCCCCTCTGTAAGATGGGTGTGATCATTACGATAAGCCCTGCCCGCTAGCACTGTTAGAAGCTGGACATGAGCTAATAGGTGTGAAGGTGCTGCCTCAGCCCACGGCCCTGTCCAGGGGCGGCTGATTTCACTCCAAGCTCCTGATCAACTTTATTTAAAAAAAAAAATGTTTGTTCCTGGAGCTCTCTTCATCACCATATCTTTGTTCTGCTTCTCTTGTCAGTTTTCCACGTGAGCAGCTAACACACCTTGCTCCTGCCCCCTCCCAGCTCCACTCCCAGGGGCCGAGCAGGAAGCCAGCAGATGAAGAGGGAGCTCCAGGTGGCAACAGCACCAGATTTAGCAGCGCCTTGACCTTGGTCAAATCATGTAACTCTCTGCTTCCCATCTGTAAAATGGGAACAGTGCAGCCTGGTCACCCATTCCCTGCAGCTCAGCACTGACGGGGGACCAACGGACAGCAGGTTATGAAGTGCACTCCTGGTCCGCCAAGTACTGACTGATGGGGGTGGCGGGCTCCTCACTGACCGCGCAGTGCAGGGCAGCGGGAAGAGCACAGGACCAGGGTGCATCCTGGGCTCTCTTACCTCTGGGCAGGCTCTGCTATGGATGACCTTGCGACCTGGGCATTTCCCAGTCTCCTCCCCTGGAAATCAGAGCCAGGGGTCTTGGCTGGGGAGTTCTAGGGGCCTGATACTGGACAGTTCTCTGATGCTTCCCTTGGGCCTGGCAGTAGGCACAGGTGACCCACGCCACAGTGGTGCTGGTGTTCACAGGAGGACAGCCCCAAAGGGCCACTGGGGCAGGGTGTGTGTGGAGGACTTGGTCAGGGCAGGGGGTCTCAATTTAACCAGAGCTCTCTTGGCTCAGCCCCAGGAGTGGACCCAGGAAGGACCACCTGGCATAAAGGGTGGATACTTTTTAAGTGGGGTCCAGAGGGAGGGAAGGGAACAGTCTAGGGGTAGCAGACTCAGGACCAACCCCACATTTGAAGATGAAAAGACCACAGCACAGAGAGGGGAAGCGACTTGCCTGGTGTCATGCAACGAGTGGCAGAGCTGGGACTAGAAACCAGAACCCTGATCCCCACTTTGGGGTCCTCCTGTTCCTGGGGCCCCAGAGCTCCCTGCAATAGCGTGTGTGACAGTGTAATGATGACAACGGCGAGCATTATCTGTGCCAGGCACTGGGCTTCACGAGTTTCATCTTAGTTCATTCTCGACAAGACACCGGAGGGACGGACTACTATTACCACCACTTACAGAGCAGGACGCTGAAGCACAGAGAGGTCGAGGTTAAGGCTGATGTCCCAAGGTCACACGGCTAGTAAGTGGCAGAGCCCGGACTTGAACCAAGTTCTGCCTGACTCCTAAGTCCCTGCTCTAATTCACTATGATAAACCGCGTCCCTTTCAGCAGACCCGGGAAAGGACAGTGCCCTAGGAAGGATTTGTGCCCAGGATTTGCCCTCTGTCCTGGTCCCCAGGTCACAGGAGCCAGTGCCCTGTCCTGGGTCTATCAAGTTCTCCTCATGGGGGGGAAGGCAGGGGCTTTGGGGTTCCCCCCCCACCCTCCTCCCTCAGCTCCTCCAGAGGGTGCCCTACTCGCCCTCGCAGGCTCAGTGAGGTGCTTCCTCCACCAGAAAGTCCTCCCTGATGTCTACTCAGTAAATACCACTCCCTCCTCTGGCTCCTGGCGCCGCGTTCGGCATTTGGGGATGGGCCGACCAGCTCCAAGCACCCCCGCTTTACCGCTGGCTCAGTAGCCGCCCGCAGCGCCTCTCTGACGTTCCATCTGTAAAATGGGAACAAGGAGCCCCGCCTCCCAGGATCTCCGCGAGGATTAGCAGCGGCGGCGTCCTATGAGGAAGCGCCTGGCACCCGGAGGGCCCCTGCCACTCGCTCCTTCTCCTCCTTGTCCTTCTCCTGGCTTGCTCCCCGGTCTCTCCTCGCCACCCCCGCCTCGCGCCTGGCACAACGCCCGGCGCGCCCCAGCCGCCCAATCCGCGTTCGCCGCCCCGACTTCCTGCCGCCGGGCTCCCTCGGCACGTGCCCCGCGCCCCCCGGGACCGCGCCCCTCCCGGGCGGGCTCCGCGCGCGCCCTCTGGCCGGGAGCCGCGGTAGGGGGTGCCGGGAGCCCAGGTTCCGAGGTGGGGTCGGCGGCTGCGGGGGCGGGCCGGAGGCGGCGGCGGCGGGAAGAGGACGCTGCCCCTTTAAGGTGCCACCGCCGCGTGGCAGGGAAACAGCTTGTGCCAGCCCCATTCCGCCCGGCTCCGCTCGCTACAAGAAACACAATGCATAACAATCAGGCGCGCGCTTGGAGCCGTGCCACGCGGCGGGGGCGGGGCGGGGCCGCGGGCCGGGCGGGGCGGGGGCGCCCGGGTCGCGACCCCCGACCGGCGTCTGCGGGCCGCGGGGGGCCCGGGCCCGGCGCTCCTCCGCGCGGCCGTTCTGCGCCCCAACAGGCGCCCCGGCGCCCCCAGCCTCACCCCTGCTCTCCTCCCCTCCCTCCCTGCCATCGCGCTCCCTGCAAAGTTCATTCCCACTAACTCTTTTCCAGGCCACTTCCCCCTCACATCTGACAATCGGGGCCCCTCATTCTCCCAGTAATCACTCCACTGCACTAATTGCACATGCAAATATGCAAATGCGTATTAATTAATTACTATACTAATTAGTTCTGTGGTATTTGCGAGTAATAAATCATTGGATGGGAGCGAGGAAGCTGGAGACCTGGCCCATTTTCATTCTGCATAAAATTTTAATGGTCTCTCTGGCTGATCCGGGACGGCAGCGCGCGGAGAGGCTCTTAAAGGGCCAGTGGCGGCGGGAAGGGGCAGGGGCAGGGAGCGCGCGTGACCCTGGCGGGGGGCCGGCGCCCTAGGCAGACTTGGAGATGCAGCCCCGCGCTCAGCAGGGGCTGTCTCAAGCGTGCGATTGGCTTTTTCCTACCCCTGTGGGACTCAGTGTCCTCCTGGGTGGCTTCTAAGGAGAGAATCTGGGCGGGAAGGAGGAGGCTGAGCTCGGATTCTTTAAGAAAGGAAAGAGGGCAAGGAGCTCTGAGAGCCAATGCCAAGGCCTTTGGGGCCCCTGGGAGCCTGGGAGACGGGAAGGAAGACTCCGTTTCCGGGATGGCTGAGTAAACTGAGGCACAGGATGGGCCAATCTCAGTTTCCACCCCTTTCTGTCCCCAGGGGAAGGAAGCTACTAGGATGTCCTGGGTGGCTCAGACTCTTCTTGTATCTGGTGGGGGCCACCAAGGTTGGGGGTGCCTCCAGCCTTCTCTTTCCACATGATCAAATCGCGGCCCCGCCCTGTGGGCACCAGCTGGCACCCTGGCAGAGCAGTCCTGGGCTTGAGTGGGCCCCGGGGACCCTGCTTTATTTCCAGGAGGTAGTCAGGACCCGGGCACTGGGAGGGGGCTGGCTGCTTTGCAGGGCCATTGACTAGGGGAGGCAAAGGGAATGGGTTGTGCCCAGGCCAGGGTCCAGCGGGAGGCCAGAGGTGGGAACACTGAGGAGGTGGGGCTTGCAGGCTTGTCCTGAGCCGGGATCCCCCATGCCAGGGCCTCCAGTCTGGTTCTGCTCACTCTCCAACCTTCTGCCTTCAGCAAGCCCCTGGGCGGGGCAAGGCCTAAGGAAGGTCAGAGCCCTAGTGGGGGCCTGATGATAATGACAGCAACTAACACTACTATGAAATCCAGCCAACATTTATTTAGCTGGAGAGCTGCTCCAAAAGCTTTAGATGCCTCACAACCACCCAATGACATAGGTTCTGTTACAGTCCTCGTTTTATGGATTGAGAAACAGGGGCACAAGGTTAAGCAACCTGCTGACGGTCACCCAGCTGTCAGTAGTGGAGCGGGATTGGCACCCAGACGGTCTAGCTCTGACGTCTGGTTCTTTCCCCCACACTCCACCCCCATGTCCGCAGCTCCTGCCATGCACCAGGCCCCTTGCTAACAACTTTACGGGTAGTGTCCCATTCAACTCTCACAGCAACCCAGGAGGTGGGTTCTAGAATTATCCCCATTTTAGAGATGTGGAACCCAAGGCACAGAGAGGTTGACTAAGTTGCTCTGGGGCACACAGGGAGAGTGTAGCAAGGCCAAGCTCTGGCCCAGCCTGTATGAGAGCAGAATCCACCAGGCTCTGGGGGCAGGTTGGAGAGGGCCAGGGCAGAACGAGAGAGGAGATGGAAGGGCTCTCAGTTAGACTGTGGGAAGAACTTGCTTCTGGAGAGTGGGGGCTCCAGGGGCTGGGGTTGGGTGGAGCCTTTTCTTTCCTTTGCCAGAAGGAGGCTGGGGAAGGGCCATGGCTGCCCAGTGGGCTAGAGGTGGAGGCATGGGGGGAAAACAGAAAAGCCCAGAGTGGTAAAGCCTACTTTGACCTCATAACCCAGGAATCCTGGTTGGGTTTTTTTCTTAATTTTGTTCCCAGCATTCCTACCCGCCTCCACCCCATTCCCCCTGGCAATCTCTAGGGCACCCTCACCCCAAGATTTGCTACTTTCTCTGCTCCGGTATCTGCTCTTTCCAGCAGGGGGATAAGAAGATAATACTATGATCACTTTGTAATAAATCACATTTTTTACTATGTGCTTATGTGTATCAATTTGTTACATTTTCATAACAATTCTATTATTATCCACATTTTATAAATGGAGTCACTGAGGAAGGAGAGAGAGGTTAAGTGACTTGACCAAGGTCACACAGCTAGTAGGTGGCAGAACTGGGATTTGAACTCCTGAGCTGGCTTTACCACCCTGCTGCCCCTTTCCTATTGAGCGTGTGGCTACAGGGGCATGGCCAGATTGACCCCCTAGCCCTGCAGAGACAGGGATCACAATGGCAGCAGGCCTTTTACCCTGGGTGTCTTTGGAATTTGCAGATACAAAGAGAAAGAACGTGCCTTGTGCCTGCCATCCTCGTGGCCCCCAGCCCTCGTGGATTTTCATGTTGTCTTTTATGTGCTAGTAGGAGCTGGGCAAGGTGAACGTTCGGGAGGCCAGACCCTCCTCTGCATTATCCTGGGGGTGGATGTGTGTGGGGATCTCCCGGGAGTCGGCTGCCTCCCCTCCCAGCCCACCCTTGAGAGAGGAGTCAGTTAGCATCTGTCAGGGGGACCACCATGATATGGGAAATTGAGATTCCTGTGCTCTCAGGGACAAGCTCTGGGCCCTGCCAGGGTCCCCTTACCTCCCAGGGGCTCAGGGGAACTTCTCCAGGGAATCTGGACACCCACATCTTCCCAGAACTAGGGAAACCTTTGACACTCACCTTCTGGGCCTGGAAGTCTAGGGTGAGGGGCTGGAGAGCACTGGGAGGGGATGGCCTTTGGGCTGCAGCCCACCAGGAAGGAAAACCCATCCTCATCTCAGCACTCACTGAAGACCAGAGAAGCTGGGTTCATCAGAGTTTCCCCCCAACAAGCCCCGTTTCTGGGGGCAATGTTTGGGGGGGTGTTGGGGGAAGGAGGCAGGAGGAGCAGGCTGGCGGCTCTGAGCTTCTCCATGCAGCCCCCGGGGCCGGGTGCCTGGGCAGGAGGAGGGGGCAGAGCAGCTGCTGGCGATTTATTAAGCAGTCACGGAAAAATTGGTTTATAAATTAACAGCTGTTTTAACTTTAGGGCCTCTTCTTCAGGGAATGGAAGCAGCCGACTGGACCGGGATTGGAGTGTGTGCGAGGCTGGTGGAGGGAGTGGGAGGCGGCGGACTCCGGCAGCTGGCATTCTTCGGGGGCAGCCTCAGCTGGCACCTCGGGGGGCACCAGGCAGTGGCCAGAGCAGGGGGTCTCCAGGTGCCGGGGGCTGAAGCTGCCCCCGCTGTGAGCTGCGGCTTGGTCTCTTCTCGACAACATCCCAGCTTCCACCTGGGGGCGCCAGAGGGCACAGACGCTGCTGTACTCGTTTATGCCACCAGAGGGCAGCTTCGGCACATCGATTTCTGCTGCTTCCGCGGTGGGTCCAAACCCGGCTGGGCGGGAGAGAAACCTGGTCTAGTAACCGAGCAAGAGCGAAGTCCGCTGCAAGAAGTGAGTTCAAGCGATCCTGATGGTCCATCCTGAATGTGCTAAAGGCAGCAGTAAAGACTGAGGTCTCTGGAGTTATACCGTCTGCGTTTGAACCCAGGCTCTGGGCAAAAGCTGCTGAACCCCTCTGAACCTAATCGCCTCATCTGTAAATTGGAATGATGCTAGTGAGGTGCACATAAAGGGTCTAGCCCAGTGCCCAGCACAGAGTAAGTGCCCCATATATGTCACCACTGTCAGTTTCTATGACTCATGGATTCACCTATGCATTCATTCATTCTCAATCCATCCTCGCTAGAGCATGCAGTGCCCACTGTACTCTGGGCACTGCGGCAGGCAGGTGGTGATGTAAAGATAGATGGTGGGAAGGACGCTTCTCAAAATAGTTGCTAAGAGTTATGATACACCCAGTGAGACGGAAAGGGAGATTGACTCGGATGGAGCATAAGAGAACGTTTTGGGGTGATGGAAACATTCTATGTTTGTATTGTGGCAGTGGTCACATGCTATATAAAATTTTCAAAAACTCATTGAAATGTATATTTAATATTTTATTGTATATAAACTCTAACTCAATAAAGTTGAATTTTTAAAAAGTACCTAAGTACC
>NW_012145193.1:0-3154 GCF_000956105.1 Propithecus coquereli
CCACTGTCCCACCCTCCTCTCTCCTGCACACAGTGGGACCCACCTCAGGGTGTGAATCACTCTCTGCCAACAGGAGAAGTGTAGCCAAGTGCCCTTAATGGTTATTAGTTGAGCTGTCCCCTCCTCTGGGAAGCCTTCCCAGACATCTCCTTGCCCCCAGGCAGAGTTAGCAACTTGCTCAGCAAGCCGGTTCCTAACCCTGAGCTTAGGAAGCTAACTCTGTGCTTTCTTCTCTCAAAGCACCTATTAGCGCTATTGGGCTGCACCATAATCACCTGTTTACTTGTCTCGGGCTTGATTCCTCCTGGTCGTGAATCAGTCAACATGCTTCTCACTCATTTATAGAGCAATAATCTGGCTATAGCTCGGAGTGCCACGTGCAAAATGTTTGAGTCTTGTAAAGTGTCAATCATTCCACGGACATTTCATGAGTTCCCTCTAAGAGCTTGGCGCTGGGTTTGTCTCCCCTTCCCTGTTGCCCCCTGCCCCCTCCCACAGCTGGTCCCCTCGCCCTTGAGGAGAGGACTTTGATTTCCCAGCCAGTGCCCTGGGTCCTGGGTCCTGGGAGACCGTGTCCAGAGGTCACAGGGCCAGACCCACAGCTGGGGCAGAGGCCAGCTAGAGCTGGTTCAGAGCAGATGACATGTGGCTGGGGAGAGAAGAGGGTGACAGGAACTGGGCAGGGCCACCCAGTGCATGGGACAGGGCCCTGGCTTTTCTAGCCCCTCTGCCACCATCTCCACATGGGGCTCAGATGTCCTCATCTGAAAAATAGGGACAGTAACCCAGGCCTGCCCTTCCTACCTCAGCTGGCTGTGTGTTGAGCAGGCAGTGGCCGTGAGGATGCCCTGGGAGCAGCAAAACCAGCCCTGCTGTCTGCTATTATATTTGCACTGCCTGACGGCCACTCTGCACATCTCCGCAGGGCCTCAAGAGACCCCGAGGGAATGACTAGACGAGGAGGCCAGAGTTAGAGGGGGGCTGATTCCATTTAATCTGCAGAGTTGTACTAATAAGAAGATGGACCGAATGGCTTTGTGAGGTGGTGAGCTCCCGTCACTGCAGGGTGAAAGCAAAGGCTATAGGTTCCCTTGACTGGGAGGCTATGAGAAGGTGCAGCTGTGCCCACCTCCAGGTGTGCAGGGCCCCCTCCTTTCCATCCTGAATTGGGGGGGTGCTGGTGGGGAGTCTTAGGCAGGCACCAGGAACCTCATACTTAACTTCCGGTTCTTAACACCTGAGGCATCCTCTTGGCCACAGCCAGTCTGAGGGTCCCTCTGGCTCCAGATGTCCAGTAATGGCAATGATTCTACTTAGTCACCTGGAGTGGGGGAATTTCTTTAGTCCCTTCTCTGCTGGATCCTCCGACCCTCAGATGATCAGGAAGCAGCACCCCTGTCCCAAGTGTCGACTGCTTGGTGCCAATCCCCACAGGCCAGACAGACACTGGTCTGGGATGGAGATACTGCTGCTAGGTAACTCTCACGGCTCAGAGTGGGAGGACCAGGGGACCTGGCTGACCCACCGCTCCCTTTGCACTGTCCAAGGCGAGCGAGCCGGCCTTGCTAGCCCGGACCTTTGGTGGGGGCTGTACCTCAAGGACACACCCCCAACGTGGCTGTCTTTCTTCTGCTTTGCAGAGCCCTCTCCTTCCATCCTGCTACCCGTCCCTCTGCAGAGGGTGGAGAGGCGATGGCCGCAGCCCCCTGGAGCTGCGGGTGTGGGCCAGGTGCTAACAAAGCCCTCCTGGCGTGCGCTTCACCCTCCCTGGGCCGGGAGGCTGGCTGGGCTTCCATGAGGAGGGGGACAGTGGGTATTTGCAGTCCCAATCCCGTCCCACAGGGGTTATGCATGCTTCCCTGACTAGTTACCCAGGAAGAAAGCACACCTTGCCAAAGCCAGCATCTCAGTTTCCCAGAGCGCGGCCTTGCAGGAGGACTGTGACGCCGGTTCCCGCAGAAGAGCCACTCCCTCCGTGGAGGTGAGGATGCAGGTGTATGGCTGCCCTCCCCGCCCAGCTCTTTCATGTCATCTTATTCGCTCATCAAGCGGAGAAGGTGGTCGACATGCTCAAGGTCACCTGGGGTCTCTGACCGAGGCAGCGTAACACAGTGATGAACGGTGCAGGCTCTGGGGCCCTTTGGCGCTGGGCTGGCCTCCTGGTTCCGCTGCTCTAATAAGCTTTGTGACCTTGGGCAAGTTACTCAGCCTCTCTGAGTCCCAGCCCATCGGTGGCCTCTCTCAGCAGGTTGTCGTGGAGATTAAACGAGATAGTGAGTGTAACATGCTTGACTCCATGTCGCACATGGTAACTGCTCAGTCAACAGGGCTGCTCCTGTCTCCCAGAACCAACGCCCCAGGCTGTGAGCCCCCCACCCCACACCGAGTTCTTTTTCTAGCTAGAGGACACGGCCAGGCCCTTCTCCCCGGGCCCCCCGCCCCCAACCCATTAGAGCCAGATCATAAAACCTCCAGGGGAGGGAGGCCGGTGACATCTTTAGTGGCGACATTTGGGTGAAAAATTCATGACCATCAGTTACTCTCGGAAGAGGGGGAAAAATGAGCCGTTTCCGCGGCTCAAGAACGTGGCTCCTCCTGGCTGCAAGTCCACAAATCTACTTTATGTGACGAGATCTATAGTCTAATAGAAGGAGCTGATCACAGACTTAAGAAAAAGTGCGAGAAAAGAATTACTAAATCATCTCCCATTGGGG
Source organism: Propithecus coquereli (assembly GCF_000956105.1). Lineage (NCBI taxonomy): Eukaryota > Metazoa > Chordata > Mammalia > Primates > Indriidae > Propithecus > Propithecus coquereli. The sequence continues at coordinate 2,715 of NW_012145193.1, forward strand.
TTTTTCGTATCATTTTGCATTCCCACCAGCAACGTGCGAGAGTGTCCGCGTCACTACACAATAGCCTTCCCGACAGGCTGCGTTGCCATACTTTTGGATTTTTGCCTATCAGATAGGTAAGAAATTATATTCTGGTGTAGTTTTAATTCATATTTCTCTTAATATGAATGAGATTGAACATTTTCATGTGTTTAAGGTCCACTTACATTTCTGTTTCTTTGAATGTTCTGTTCAAATCTTTTGCCCGTTTTTCTATGGGATTCTTGGTCTTTTTCTTCTTGTTTCCTGGGAACTCTTTACATATGAGAGAGAGATCAGCTCCTTGGCTATGATATGAGTTGCAAATATTTTCTCCCTGTTTGTCTTTGGTGTTTGCCTATGGTGTTCTTTGTCATGTAGAAGTTTATTATTATTGTTAACTTATATTAACTTAATGCTCA
>NW_012145194.1:0-1114 GCF_000956105.1 Propithecus coquereli
AACCGTCACCACACACCGTCACAACCACCACGCACCGTCACAACCACCACACACCGTCACAACCACCACACACCGTCACAACCGTCACCACACACTGTCACAACCGCCACGCACCGTCACAACCGTCACCACACACCATCACAACCACCACACACCGTCGCAACCACCACACACCGTCGCAACCACCACACACCATCACAACCACCACGCACCGTCACAACCACCACGCACCGTCACAACCGTCACCACACACCGTCACAACCACCACACACCGTCGCAACCACCACGCACCGTCGCAACCACCACGCGCCGTCACAACCACCACACACACACAGCACCACACACACTCCATCATCATTCTCCGCAAACACAATGGGCACAGGTTGCGTGAGGATTCCGGGTGTCCCAGTGTCAGGGCCGTGCGGGCAGGGCCGAGGAGCTCTGACCGCACCCGAGGGCGGTGGGGAGCCACGTGCGGCCTGCACAGAAAGACCCCCTGCTGCGGTGTGGGGAGGAGCCGGGGCCTGAGCTGGCCTGGCCGGCCTGCCCGGACAAAGGCCCCAGAGGGGACAAATGGGACCTCGCAGCTCGGAACCAGGTCCGAGCCCCCCTCCTCACTCATCCTCAGACAGACCAGGCTCGCGGCCTGGCTGTGGTCTGGATGGCCTCATTGGGGCAGGCTGGTGGTGGCAGCGGGGATGGGAGAGAAAGGAGTGGACGGGAGTGGGGGCAGGGCAGGGGGCGAGGGGGACGAGCGACCTAAGGCCAGCCGGGGTCTGGCTGGGGCGAGGGTGGGGGGCAGGTGAGGCCGCGCACCGAGACAGAGCACAGAGGAGGAAGAGGCTCAGGAACACCATGATTCCACCTGCGCCTGGGGGCAGCCTGGCGCTGTCGTCCAGAGCGGATGGGCGGACTGCACCCGGGGACGGCTTTCGGTGGAAACCTAGATTGGGAGTCACCAAATACCATGGAGATGTCAACAAATCCCACAGGATGGCAGAGATTGTCCAGGAGTCTATGGCTGCGAGACACCTGCTGGGGTGCGGGCACGGGCCTCTGACCCTGCAGACCAGGTGAGGCTCCCAGGAATTCCACCCATTGTTCCCCGTCTACA
>NW_012145195.1:0-1492 GCF_000956105.1 Propithecus coquereli
AGTTCCTTATTGTTTCTAGCTCATTTACTTCACTCTGTCTCTCCCAGAACCACACATTTCACCAGTTTTGCATATGGGAGGCATAAACAAAAGTACGACATTCTAAGGCATGATCCCGTGAGGCCTTCAAGAAGTTTATATTTCATTGGAAACTCTGAGAATCTTTTGCCCAGCTAAGGAGGACATCTGCTTCCTCTTAGCAACTTTAAATACACTTTGATCCTGACGTCCTTCAATATCACCCACACAATGTATTTGAGGTTTTCCTGAGAAAAACGAGAAAGCAGAGTGACATTTGAGTTGGGGGCAAAGTGCCACTTTCCAGGAGACATTTAACTAAAGCTTTTACTCAGGAATCAAAATAACACAGTTTTAGTGCTGCTTATTCCTGATTCTTCTTTATTCTTTATTCTTGGAAACCTTTTTCTGCAATAACACTTAGCATCTTTGTAGCATTTTTTAAACATTAAACAAATTACTCCTCAACCAACCCTTTGTTGGGAAGTCAATTAGGTAGAATATAATTTGTAGATGGAAACCCAAGGAATGAGCAGGCCAAACTAAAATTCAGATGTATACTCCATGCTTCCCATTATTCCTCTCTCCAGACCACCAAGAGTTTCCAGATGTTAGCATGATTTTATTCAAGATCATCTATGGTCATACACTGCATAACAACATTTCAGTCAATGATAGACTGCATATATGACAGTAGTCCCTTAAGATTATAATGGAGCCGAAAAACCCCTATCACCTAGTGACATCATAGCTATTGTCAATATCATAGCACAATGCATTACTCACGTGTTTGTGGTGATGCTGGTGTAAACAAACCTACCATGCTGCCAGTCATATGAAAAAATAGCACATACAATTAAGTACAGTACATCATACTTAATAATGACAATAAACCACTAAGTTCCTGGTTTATGTATTTACTATGCTATACTTTTTATTATCATTTTAGAATGTTTTCCTTGGTATGGATAATACTGATATTTTAGCTTTGTGAGTCTCAATATCACTGTTTAGATGAGGTTCGCATAAAAATAGCACATACAATTAAGTACAGTACATCATACTTAATAATGACAATAAACCACTAAGTTCCTGGTTTATGTATTAACTATGCTATACTTTTTATTATTATTTTGAGGTGCACTCCATTGATTTAAAAAAAAAGTTAACTGTAAAACAGCTTCAGGCAGGTCCTTCAGGAGATAACTCAGAAGAAGTTATTGTTATCATAGGAGATGACAGCTCCATGCATGTTATTGCCACTGAAGACCTTCTGGTGGGACAAGATATAGGGGTAGAAAACAGTGATATTAATGATCCTGGCCCTGTGTAGGCCTAGGCTATATGCATGTTTGTGTCTTCGTTCTTAACAAAAGAATTAAAAAAAATTAATAGAAAACCTCTTATAGAATAAGGATACAAAGAAAGAAAATATTTTTGTACAGCTGTACAATGTGTTTGTGTTTTAAGCTAA
>NW_012145196.1:0-3370 GCF_000956105.1 Propithecus coquereli
ATATTCTTTTAGCTCTTTGATAGTTCCTACTTAGGTGACAAATTGTTTTCTAAAAGCTTATAAATTGGTGTTTTCTGTGGAAGATGGTATTTGTTATGTAATGCATATTAATGACTTTTAAAAAACATATCTTTATTCATGTTTATCATTACACCAGATTTAAAGGGAAATCGAAGTTCATTTTCCTTGTTTTCATGTGACCACGAATGGGTTTGGGGGGAATCAAGGAACCAGCCCCAGGTGACTCAAGTAATCTAAGACCAGGCCTAGGATCCCACCCATAGGTCACACACAGATGGAATCATAGTGCCTGGCCTAGCTCTTTCCTCAATCCCAATTTACATCAAGTTACCAAATTTTTATGAGATTAAGGGAATGGGGCCAGGGAAGGAGTGGGGGTTGGCAGCGGAAGGAAAATATAGTCTAATGAGGTTGTAATGTTCCGTAACAAAGTATTTAGTCTCCATGTGCCTAATATTTACATACATAGTACTCTAAACTGCACTGTTCAGTACTGTAGCCACTAGCCATATATGGCTACTTAAATTTATATTAACTTAAGTTAAATGAAAAATTCTGTTCTTCTTGCATTGGCCATATTCCACTAGCTACGAGTGGCTAGTGGCTACTATATTGGACAGCGCAGATATGGACATTTGTATCATCGTAGAAAGTCTTATCGGGCATCCCTGCTGAAGCATGTTACCACCCAAATAATGTTTTTGTGCTTAAAGTATTTTGGCTTTCAAAAAGTACTTTGAAATGCTAGGAATCATATCTTGCCCTCTCATTGCAAACCATTGGTGATTACCCTGGTCTTTAGCGGTGAGGTCTTTGGGCAGAACTGGGGTGGGCGTGGGAAAGTGAAGTGCTGCTGTGGACTAGGAGTGGAATTCTCACGAGTCCCCTCCCTTTGCACTACTTTTCTTTGTGAACATTCGTTATTTCCCAAACCCCTTTCTTCCCGCTTCACGGCGCTACACCTTTTCCACCTCTGGCCTGTGCAGAGGCAGACATTGGGAACCTGTTGCCACGTAGTTCTGCATCTAGTTACCGGCGAAAATAAAATGGAAGGACCAGAAGAGTCCTTCTCATGGAATCGCCCGCCTGGGATGGCCTGGAAGACGTTCTTGAGTCTAGTGCTGTCTCTTCTAATTCGGGTGCCTTGTGTCATTGGTTGTGTAATGTGGTCGTGAGCTAAATGTGCAGACAGCAGCATCTGAGACACATCCAGAGAGCAGAGGCAGCATTTCTTTGAATTCAGCAAAACCATAATTATTGTGTTTTCTTTTCAGAACTCTGTTTTATGCAAATAATCTTAGGCAAAGTCTTACCCTTATTGTGGATAGTCATTTTGATTCTTTGTGTTAACTCACACCAGAATTTTGCATAATTTAATATCCTTACCTGTAAAGCTTTGCAGTGTTTTGTTGATCAATATTTTTGCCAGTAATGTCGGAAATAATGGGTCAGGTAATCTTAGTGGCTGTATTTAAACAAAATTTGATGAACTTTCAGTTAGTTGCTTGGTTTCCCTGACTGAGCTATCTCACATTTCTGGTCTTCAGCATGTTGTTCCTTTTGTTTGGTACAACCTTAAGCATTTATGTACCTTTGCCACCTCTCATTGCTTAGAGCAGGCTCCAGAAGGATTTCTGGGTGCTCTTCTGTTCTCTCAAGCGCCCCTCCATTGCCCTTAGCACCATTGTGTACATCTTACCACAGTGATTTCTGTTTCCCCAGACTGCAGAAAGTTCTTGCATCTCAGCACCTTCACAGTGCCTAGCACCATAGTAGTTTAAATGGGCTGGACAACAAAGGGAGGAAGGTTGAAATCCACACCATGTTCATCCTGCTCAATGTGAATCAGTCCGGAGTTGCTACAGTCTTTTGTTACCAGGTGTTGCCCTGCCAGCGTTCAGGCTTGGTTCTTATGTCTCCTCAGTCCTTTTGCCATTATTTAGGTGGTAGACCAGAGATAGGAACTTTTGAATTTTCGTTGTAGTTTTTTATTCCCCTTTTTTTTGTCCCTACTTTGGTTAGGTTTCTTGGCAACTTTTCCTGTGAGTCTTTGTAAAGTATAATTATACTTTACTGTGCTTATGGTCTAAAGAATAATGAGATTGATTGATTGCTTGATTGATTGAGACAGAGTCTCACTCTCTTGTCAGGGCTAGAGTGCAATGGCATTGTCATCATAGCTCACTGCAACCTCAAACTCCTGGGCTGAAGCGATCCTCCTATCTCAGCCCTCCTGACTAGCCAGGACTACAGGCACGTTCCACCGCACCAGGCTAATTTTTTCTATTTTTAATAGAAATGGGGTTTCATTCTTGCTCAGGCTGGTCTTGAACTCCTGAGCTCAAACAATCCACCCGCCTCGACCTCCCAGAGTGCTAGGATTACAGGCGTGAGCCACCGTGCCCGGCCAGTAGTGATTTTTAGATTTATCTATTAGTTTGTTAGTATTGTCTATTAATGTCTGAGATTTCTGCATGTTCTTCCCTCACTTCACCTCTTCCGTATTAGATATTAAAAACCTGGCAAAAAGAACATGCTTCTCATCTGCATATCCTCATGTGGTAGTCTAATGAAAAATTCTTCTTATATAACTTAATTTTGGGTTTGGGTTTTATATAGAAAAGATTTTGATTTGCACTTGATTTTTTTAAATGCACAATAGAAAACAAAAACCCAACTTCAATTTGAAATATACTGTGGTACATTTTTCCTTTTAATGTAGACATTTACAGCTATAAATTTCCCTCTAAACTCTGCTTTAGCCGCATCCCATAAATTTGGGTGTACAGTTTTTGTTTTCGTTTATTTCAAAATATTATCTAATTTCCCTTGTTATTTCTTTGACCCATTGGTTATTTAGGAGTATGTTAATTTCCACATATTTGTGAATTTGCCAGCAGTCCTTCTGTTGTTTATTTCTGTTTTAATTTCATTGTGATTATAGATTGTACTTTGTATGATTTCAGTCCATCTACATTTATTGGGGCTTGTTTTATGACTTACGGTATATCTGTCCTGGAGAATGTTCTCCTGTGCACTTGAGATAAGTTTTTATTCTGCTATTGTTGGGTGGAGTCTTCTAAAGATGTCTTTTAGATCTAGTTGATTAGTTATTTTTTCCCTTTTTTTGGAGGTTGTGTTCAAATGGATTTAATTATCATGAAATTTGTCAGTATACGTAGTCAGCAATTTAGGGAAGAATAATGTGAGCTACTGAGAACATGAAAGATCAGACATAGAATGTGAATGTGATGATTGGTATAAGAAGTATGGTAATAGACTTATTTAAATGCATGAGTCTGAATGCCATATGCAGAGTATACACCATGCAGAGACATACAGAGTATGT
>NW_012145197.1:0-1408 GCF_000956105.1 Propithecus coquereli
GATGAGGCATGTCTAACCTCCCTCCTCCTGGTAGGCAATTTACTTTTGGGATATCTCCTTGGCAAAGAGGGGGTCCATTCAGTCAGCCAGTAGCGGGTGAGCCTTAAGATTTTTATTTTACTTCACATCCTCAAATCACTTGGCCTCATTCTTCTGATGCGGCCTTAGGGACAAGTGCCAAACTTTTGCTAACAAGGGGCTACAATATATTATCTAAAATGTCCAGTTTCCAATAAAAAGTTATAAGGCATGCGAAGAAACTTAAGTATGAGCCATACACTGGAAAAAAAAGCAGGCAACACAAACTGCCTGTGAGTTAGACTAGATGTCAGATTTAACAGAAAGACTTCAAAATAGTCATTACAAATATGTTCATAGAAATTAAGGAAAGCATAATTAAAGAAGGAAGGTATGATGACAATGTCATATCAAATTGAGAACAACAATAAAGACATAAAAAATTATAAAAACGAACCAAATGGGAATTCCAGAGTTGAAAAATATCACTGAAATTAAAAATTCACTAGAGGAGTGCCGGGCGAGGTGGCTCACGCCTGTAATCCTAGCACTCTGGGAGGCCGAGGCGGGCGGATTGTTTGAGCTCAGGAGTTTGAGGTTGCTGTGAGCTAGGATGATGCCACGGCACTCTAGCCCAGGCAACACAGTGAGACTCTGTCTCAAAAAAAAAACTCCAGTTGAGAAGAGTTGTTTTCATGTATTTAAAATATGATTTGATAAAATTTAAATTTACATATGCTCTATCAGGAACACACCCCTGGCTCAGAGATTCTGCCTGAGGGTGCAGGAAAGTAGGCCATAAAACAGATAACCCCTAGTCTCTTTTCCAAGGAACTGACTCCATGTGCAATGGAGTGTGGAGAAGTTCAGACCTAAAGGTGCTTTCAAGAACAGTGAGGTTATGATAAAGGGAGATTAAAGGTGTCCATAGAAAAGAAGCCAAACTCTGTAAAATAATTTAAAGAGTTTTATTCTGAGCCAAATTTGAGGACCATGGCCTGCAGCCATGCCCAAGAAGCCTTGAGCAAGTGGACTAGCAGTAGCTGGGTTACCATCTGGTTTTATATATTTCAGGGAGACAAGAGTTATACATAAAGTCATAAATCAATACATGGAAGGCATACATTGGTTTGGCCCGAAAAGGTGGGACTTGGTAGGGGGCGCTGCTTACAGGTTATAGGTGGGTTTAAAGACTGACTCGTTGATTTGTAATTGGTTAAAGAAATGAAGCTTTGTCTGAAGGCTTGGAATGTTTTAAGTTAAGATAAGGAAGAGGCCAGGAGTGTGGCTCACACCTATAATCCTAGCACTCTGGGAGGCCAAGGCGGGCGGATTGTTTGAGCTCAGGAGTTCGAGACCAGCCTGAGCAAGAGCGAGACCCCGTCTCTAC
>NW_012145198.1:0-1602 GCF_000956105.1 Propithecus coquereli
GATCCTCCTGCCTCAGCCTCCCCAGTAGCTGGGACTACAGGCATGTGCCACCACGCCCAGCTAATTTTCTATTTTTAGTAGAGACGTCTCAGTCTTGCTCTTGCTCAGGCTGGTCTTGAACTCCTGGCCTCAGGCAATCCTCCCACCTTGGCCTCCCAGAGTGCTAGGATTACAGGTGTCAGACACAGCGCCCAGCCAACTTTTTTTAATCTTAAGCTGAGTTTTTTTTCTAGCTTTGGGCTTGGGTATTTGGGTTGTTTTGCATGGACGTGTTTCTACATTAACCCTGTTAGGATTTCTCCTCAGAAGTATTTTATGTCTAAATGGGTCTTGTTTAAAGAAATAAGGTTAAAAAAAAGCCTTATGCAAAAACCTGGCCCACATCCCTCTAATAGTTGTCAAATATCCAGCTAAGCAACCCTATCACCCACTCAAAACATTAGAAATGTACTTAAACATATGTGGGCCTGTGTAACGTCATGAGCCATGTGTGGCTTGAAAAGCCTTCCTGTTGTGAACAGTTAGTATACCTACAAGACAGGAGATGATAGGGGATCCACTCACTCTTCTCTGGTTCAAACCTCCCTTTTGGAAAGATGCTCTCAAACATTACCCAAGCGCAGGTGTTCCAATGTGGTTTTTGTAAAAGGCAAAAGGTTTATACAAACTGAAGGGAAGTCAGAGTTCATGTCCCCTAAATAATACAGCGCACTTTGGATTGCCTTGGCACTCGCTCAGAGCCCCATGCATACCACTGAGGCCTGTGTTGTACCACTGATGCTTGTATTAAAGGGCTAAACAGAATGAGCTAATGCCTGGAATTGTACTGCCAAACCCAAGTTTCTTTTTATTTACACCTGTTGTCTCACAGTTATAATTTCAGTAAAATAAACAGGATACTGCCATCCATTTTGTAGGATCCTCTGCCAGGTTCTTAAATGCCTTATCATTTTATACACCTGACCGACTGAGGCCATTCAGACTGGGAGGAAGGATTTGCACACACAAACCCAGGAATGTTGTCTTTTTATTCACTGAATAAAATTCACAGTTGAAAATCTCTTGTCTTTAGTGTCGAGCTTCCTAAAATAATTATAACATCTTTATTTGTGTGTCATATGCATTCCTAAAAAGTCATACATAGGAATCACTGACTTCTATTAAAATTCCTGCAGGGAGGTGGCCACGCTCCCAGCAAAAAACCGGGTCCCTTTGGTAGGGTTGCAAAGGATAAGAAAATAATAGAAAATGGAAAATAAAATGGAAATAAAAGAATACACAGAGACGAAGGTATAGTTTTATAGATTTATAAAGATTATATGCAAAGCGGGTGCTCAGGGGGCCTGGATTTCTCCGTCAATCTCAGAGGCCAAGAGTCAAGTTTTACATGGTCATTTATAGGTACAGTGATCAGTTGCCAGGGGTAACAGATTTACATAACAACAGGTAGCTCCTCTTAGGTTAACAGTTTTTCAAAAGGCTTCTACAGATCCCTTAACTAATTCTATCTACGTGAACAAATGGTTACAAAATCTTTCAAAGACTAACTTCTAAGTTCTAAGGTAAATTTATCACTTAACAGAGGGGTTAAACAGAGATATA
>NW_012145199.1:0-1692 GCF_000956105.1 Propithecus coquereli
CACAATGGTTTGCAGGAATAAATTTCCTGTCTTAATAGCTTGTGCTCCAGTCTATTAAAATTCACATTTTTTCCCCTTGCAGTATCATTATCTCTATTGACAAATTATGTTTGTAGTTACCAAAAAAAAAAAGGAACTGAAAAAGCGAGTCAAACTCTTCTTTACAAAAATCTTCCTGAACATGCTTTGAACCTACAAAAAAAAAAAATTATTGCATTGGCAGGTGGTGGGAAAGTTGACCTTATAATCCCTAGAATGATTTAAAGATTCTCTATAAACTTTATTCTCCTTCAGAGCAGCAGTTCCACGGATGCAAATAATCCCATATGGGGATGACAGAGAGTGAGTGGCACACTTCCTCAGACATCCTTGAGTCTCTCCATGATGGGCTTTGATTCACTTTTCCTGACTTGCTCTGCGGAAAGGCTTTTAGAATAACAGTGCTTGTTAGCTTGAGTTAATCAGCCCCCAGTACTACAAAGTCCAAAGCATTGGAGGGGAAATTTATTTCATTCATAATTAGAAATTCCACTGAAAGAGTCATTAAATAAAGACCAGATATGATGCTCAAGATAAAGTATTCTCAAGATTTCAATATAAGGACACTAACTTACAAATATTTAAGAAAGGAGAAAAAGGGGGAAAAGGTAAAAAGGAAAAAAAAAAGAGGGAAAAGAAAAGAGAAGAGAAAAAAAGAGAGGGACTAGATGTCCTTCAATATAAGTCTCTTGGTTTACCTTCAGAAAACACGGTAAGCATATTATTACAATATTCTAAATACTGCTATGGAAAATAATAAGTTGTTACTTTTTTTCTTGAATTTGAGTTCACTAAAAAAGAGTGTTTTAAAGTGTAAAAAATTATTTACATAAGAATTTAACTATCCTACTATTATCATGAGACAGAAATTCTTAAAATGATTCATTAGCAACAACCCAAGATTTCATCTAATTTCTAATTCAAAAAGATAAAGAGAGACATAGCATGATCTAGTAAATTTTTTTAAAATAGAGATATGGGAAACGTGGGAGTACTTTTCATTTTAAACACATAAAGAATCCTAAAGTAGAGCAAAGGGAAAAAAAGATATAAGAAAACCCTAAATGCACCATATATTAATACAGATAGTGTGAAAGCACTTAGCTAGGTGGTAGATTTTCAGGGGCTGAAAAATGGGTTTAGTCAATTTTTAAACTAATAGCAGATGGAATAAAGAGATAATTTATAATCACTGTCTGCATGTTTATAAGGATTTTTGTCAGCAATATATTCAAGCGTGAGGCTGTGGCCTACATAGTGAGTTCATCAATTATAACCCCGTTCCTGCTCAGGAGCACCGCAGAGAGGCATTTCTCTCCTTGGCTTGGCCACTAGTTATGTAGGAATTTCTGTGTCCCGTTTTGCTGCCCCGAGTGTGTCTGAAACCTGGACATGTTCTTTCCTCTCCAATGTTACTCAAGTGGATCATCATGAAGCTTAGAGAATAGAAAGAGTTCCTTATAACCAACACAAGGGGGTAGAAGAAAAATGGTATGAAATAATCCGATGGCCTTTTTTCCATAAAATTAATTTAAACTTTTTTTTCTCAGAAAATAAAACACAGTTTAACAAAATAATATGTTTTCCTTTATAGACAAAGTGTAGGTGCAATGCAAAGCTCTCGGTGACAGAACCAAATAGAGTCCAGAAACA
>NW_012145200.1:0-1210 GCF_000956105.1 Propithecus coquereli
CGATACTGATGATGATAATGATTATTGTCATATTATTATAATACTTTATTGGCACTTAAATCAAAGAGTTTTTGGGTAAGTTAACAAAATGCTAGTGGAAATTCTTTATGAAAGGGTAGACCTTACCCTCTCGTGGTCTCACCATCTTTATCAGTATCGTGGGGATGATAAGAAGGTTTACTTTCTAGTGTCGTGGAAGGATTTATCAGGGAGTCCATGGAGACTGACACTGGCTGTTTGACAGGGGAGGGTGATCGGCTAGGAGCTGGGCTCCCTCAGGCCCTCTGAAAGGAAGTGTGGTGAAATGGTCACGAGTTTCACACAGATTCAAATCCGAACGCTGCTGCTTATTACCTGTGCAACCTCGGGCAAGTGCCTTAACCTCTCTGGGCCTCAGTTTCCTCAGCTTTCAAGTGAGGACCCACCCCATAGGGCTATGGGAGAGTTCAATGAATGAATCCATGTGCATTTCTTAGAACAATGCCTTGGTGCATAGTAAGTGCTCACTTAAAAGCAGTCATTCCTTTTCTCCTCTCCTGTTTTCTTGTCTCAGAACATTTCCCCAGAGGAACTCAAAATGGAGTTACCGGAGCGACAGCCCAGGTATCCTGGGGGGAAAGGGGCGGACCCGGGTGTGGGGAGAGCAGTGACATTGGAGGTACAGACTGAGAGACTGCTCGGAACGAGCCCTATTCATGGCTTTAGAATCTCTGTGTTTGCGGCTGAGAGTTTGTACGCTAGAACTTTTTGTTGATATAGTAATATTTTATCGCAGACTTTTACACTGACCACTTATACATGATATTGCTTTTGAGTTTGATTTTTTTATACAAACCTTATCAGGGTTTGGTCTCAACATTACACTGGCTTCATTTTTTTTAAATGAAATTTTCCTTCTTTTTCAATATTTGGGAACAGTTTAGGTAGCAAAGGAATCATTTGACCTTTGGTGATCAGGAAGAATCTTGTGTGAAGCCACATGAGCCTGGTGCTTTTTTTGGTAAAGGGCTCTTTGACCATTTCTATGAAAACTGCTCTGTTAAGATTTTTCATATCAGTTGAGTTCATTTTGGGTCTCTAGGATTTTGTTTTTTCCCTTTATTTAATTTTTTAATTTCTTTCTATTTTTCTTTTTTCTTTCTTTCTTTTTTTTTTTTTTCCTTATTTCCTTGACTATCTTTGTCAGGCATCTTTCTATTTTTAGTAGAGA
>NW_012145201.1:0-2856 GCF_000956105.1 Propithecus coquereli
GCCTGTGTGGGTTCACTGTAGTGATAAGCAGATGGGGAAGGAGGGGATTCAGGAATTAGAAATTCTTGCTCAAGAAAGGTATAAGGATCACCTGCTCTCTGTCCCTCCTGACAGAGGTGACTATACCATCACATTATATCCTGTATCACTGCTCCCTCAACTTGTGCATGAAAAACTGCAGCAGACATTTAAATACACAGACCAAAATAATGTAATATTCATTTAGCACATACTAAGTGGTTCTTAGGTTTTTATGTAATTCATTTAATCTTCACAATAGCCCTTCAAGGTTGTTATACCTTATAACAGATAAGTACAGAGGGTTTAAGCCATTTACCAAATCATGTAACTCTGGATTTGAATCCAAGCAGTCTGGCCCCGCGCATGTACTCTTTCTTAACCACTTCTTTATATTGCCTCCCACACCCTTTTCAAAGATCTCACACCTAGATTGCTATATTTGGTGGGCCTGGCACGGAGCTCAGACATCTGTGTTTTTTTAAAAGGTCTAACAGGTAGTTCTGATGCACAGGCAGGGTTAAGAACCACAGGTGTGGTGTTAACAGTGTAGACTGTCCTTCCTAGAAATGGCTCCCTAGGTCTGGGTTATATTCTCACTTTATACCACAGGAAATGCCTTGGTGTATCATGCTATCATGGACCACATGTTGTCAAACCATGATCTAATTGGGGTTGAAGGATGAGGATTTTAGAAGAAATGATTTGGGGGCAGATATGAGGACCGTATGCAAATATCTGAAGGGCTGTCATCTAGGAGAGAAATAAGACTTGTGCTAAGGTCTTTCACCATAAAATTAGGCCCTGTGGATGGAAGTTAAGAAAATAGACTGTAATATCTAATAGAAGAATGAATTTTCTGAAATAAGAGGTGGTTAAAGTGATATTTGGTGGCACTTAGCACATACTAAGTGGCACTATTGTAGAGAAGTTTTAAGCATTGAATGTAGTTGATCAGAACTCCATTTTTCACTAAAGCCCCAAGTCTTTTCCTGCATGTACCCTTGGCATAGGCTGGGCTGATATGCTGCTCACAGTACTGGCACAGCTTTAGCAGTTGTTTAATGCCAGAATCTGCTCTGATTGGTTGATGTGCATGCAGTAGATATGTGTTTAATATTTTTTACTATTTCTTCTGGAGTATGAACATTCATTTAATTCAATAATTATATTTTGAGTGTATGTCCAGGTGCTAAATTAAAGAAACAAAAGTAAATGGCACTTGGCCATTTACCCCTACCCCTATATCTAGTGGGGTATACATATATACAATAAATTTAGGTTGAACCATATGACCTTGCTGACATTCAACCTTTTGACATATAAAAATGGTTAAACATAATTGATAAGTATTATCATAAAAATATGTAAAAATGCTATGGGAATACAGATGAGTGAGTTGCTTATTCTGTCTGAGCAAGTCTATAGGGAGGACGGGGTTCATGGAAGATTTTTTAAAACTAGAAATAATATTTGAGCTGTATTAAAAGGATAAGCAAGAAATTTTCAAGTAAAATCAGGGAAGAGCCTTTCAGGGAGATGGAACAGAAATAGAAATGGGATGGAAAAACGGGAAGCATTTATAATTTAGGACTAAAGGACTGTATTTCCCCCATAGTACTAATAATGAGTTACAAGGCTGACATTCTCTTTTTTTATCCTTTTGTATTCTTTATATATCCTTTACTGAGTGGCTTTTAGATACTTATTGATACCTAAAATACTAGGAAGGTTATAATAGATAACAATATAGTAGTACTTTCCCCACGAACATACATTTCATGACGATGAGCTAGAGGAATGCACGTAATTACATCAAGGGGCATATGAAGTAGTTGTTAAGCGCATGAGTATTAGAGAAAGGCTGGCTGTGAGTTCTAATATCAGCTCTATCACTTACGAATAGTGGGCCAAGTTACTTAGCCTTTCTGTGCCTCAGTTTCCTCATCCATAAAATGTATATAATAATATTATCTTTTATCTTTCTTACTGGCACTTTTATTTCTTTTGTTAGAAAAATGAAAGTGATTATATTCTATGCTTTCAGCTCTTATATGGATAATATAAAACATTAAAAAATAATTAAAAAAAATTTTTTCCCCTAAAACAAGAATGTCTTGTGTAGGAAAATATATAGTTTTTTAAAAAAATTCTGAAATACAGCTACATAAATTTTCTACTAAAATAGACTATCAAAATGAACCCAACTTAGTTAATAAAAGTCACAGAAACATAAATATGTCAAAATTTAGTTGAAGATCAAGAGTCGTACTTTTTTTTTCTATTCTGGCAGCATTTACGAAATTAAGAGGATCTCTGTGCATGTGCCATAATTATGATAATATAATTATGAGAGTTTAGGCAAAGAAAGTAATGATGTTTACTATGACAAATTTTCTCCATTTGTAATTTTAAAAGATATACAATTAAACAAACTATAGTCATGGACAAAGCGAAAGGGTGTAGGCTTAACTTGATTATGGTAGGCTTATTATTTATCCTAATATTACAATATTCCTAATTTTTTAGTGTTACAATGTCTTTCATTATATGATTACAATTTTTGAATTTGCTTGGTAACATGAAAGACTGGCAAATTTGTCACTGTACCCACTTTTTAAAGCAGCTTGTAAAACCCAAAGGTGTGGAAAGCACTACTCCAGAGCATTCAGTGAGTGCAGCAGGAGAAGGAAAGGCATTGTCTTGGCAGCAGCTATGTCCTGATGGCCACTTGAGAACTGAAGCCTGTGTGGGTTCACTGTAGTGATAAGCAGATGGGGAAGGAGGGGATTCAGGAATTAGAAATTCTTGCTCAAGAAAGGTATAAGGATCACCTGC
>NW_012145202.1:0-998 GCF_000956105.1 Propithecus coquereli
CCACTGATGCAACAAACGTCACTGTTGTCTTCTTTTTAGAAATTGTCACAGACACCCCAACCTTCAGCAACCACCACCCTGATGAGTCAGCAGCCATCAATATGAAGTATTTTTTAATTAAGGTATTTACATTGTTTCTAGACATGATGCTATTGCACCCTAAAGAGACTATAGTAGAGTGTAAACATAACTTTTATATCCACTAGGAAACCAAAACATTCATGTGACTTGCTTAATTGCTATATTCCCTTTATTGTGGGGGTCTGGAACTGAACCTGTAATATCTCAGAGGTATTCCTGCAGGTGGTTTGGTGATGAATCCTTTCATTTCTCACACTTTTTAAAAGGATTAATTATAGGTGTGAGCATGTTATTTATGCAAATTGTGGTAGATTAAAAGTCAGGACACATGGGTTCTAGGCTGGTTTACCCCATCAGAAATGCCCTCCCTTTCTCTGAGCCTCAGTTTCCCTATCTCTATAATAAAGACTTTTGATTAAATGGCCTCCAAAACCTCTTCTAGCTATTGACATCCTTGAATCTATGCTTTTTTAATCTTACAATATGAACTTCTAGAAGAAATAACATGGATAATTATTTTGCTTCTAAGGAAACGGAGTATTTTCTAATTACCTAGGAGTTAAACACAAGTAAAATTCTGAAATAAAAACAGCAGAAAGATAGATCTGGTTCTGACAATACTAATAAATCTATGTCTTTATCCACAGGGGAAATGGATGGGCTGGATTTTTACAGGGAAAAACAGACATAACATTTCCAAAACTTTCCTAGGGAGAATACAAATGCAAATACAGGTTTGCTGGCTCAAGTTCAGCTGTGTAGAGTCACCAAGGTCAGAGCTGCTGGTAAACCTTCACGGGTACAAACTCAGGCATAATGACAATGTAAATGATAACATCTCTTTATCCCACTGTCTCTTGTCCCATAACATGGTGCCTTGAAACTATGTGTGTGTGCCTGTGTGTTTAAAGCATACT
>NW_012145202.1:4147-4499 GCF_000956105.1 Propithecus coquereli
TCTCTAAACTTGTAGGATGAGATAATAAATATTCTTGCCTTTTGTATCATTTTTGTTTGGTTTTTTGTTATTTGCAGTCAAAAGCATTCTAAATGCTATAAACTTACATGCTCAAATCAAAAATCCCAGTTTTGCCATAAGCCCACTGAACATATACAGTCTTAAAATAATGCAGAGTCACCTAACCTCCCTCCCTTTATGTTAGATAATTGGGGGGGAAAAATGGGTCATAGGAGATACAGTGCTTTCAGCAACTTCACCCTGTTTGCTAAACAAAAGGTGATGCTTACTTTCTTAAGATATCAGGAAAGACAAATGGTATTAGAAAGAGTTTGACCTTATCACATAAGAT
>NW_012145202.1:4880-5218 GCF_000956105.1 Propithecus coquereli
TCTCTAAACTTGTAGGATGAGATAATAAATATTCTTGCCTTTTGTATCATTTTTGTTTGGTTTTTTGTTATTTGCAGTCAAAAGCATTCTAAATGATATAAACTTACATGCTCAAATCAAAAATCTCAGTTTTGCCGTAAGCCCACTGAACATTTACAGTCTTAAAATAATGCAGAGTCACCTAACCTCCCCCCCTTTATGTTAGACAATTGGGGGAAAAATGGGTCATAGGAGATACAGTGCTTTCAGCAACTGCACCCTGTTTGCTAAACAAAAGGTGATGCTTACTTTCTTAAGATATCAGGAAAGACAAATGGTATTAGAAAGAGTTTGACCTT
>NW_012145202.1:5369-7204 GCF_000956105.1 Propithecus coquereli
AATTAAATTGCAACATTCACCTTCACATAAGGTATTGTATTAAAGCACTTTAGAAGGAAGGCAAAGTGTATATAAATATAACGCAACCACTTCCATTCATGTGGTGCTTTTCAATGTGTTTTGCAATTTTTTTTTATTTTTAAAAAGTGTGATACTGTTCCCGAAATGGAAAGATACACAGATGTTCTCGTACTGATGTCATCCCAAATATAGGTAGAGACGGAGAGAGCTTTGATCCACATAAACCTCAAAATAACTCTGAAAAGGAAGCTGAAGGGTGGGGTGCAGTGGAGGTGATCAGACCCAGTGTGCAGATGGTGTTTAATGTGTCTTCAATTTTTATTTGCTCGTCAATCCTCAAAATATTACAATGATAAGGAATCCTTCATAGCTACATGTCTACAACTCTAGCAGGTCCTGCCAAGTGTCATCCATATACCTGTATAACAGAACTGTTGCTCATAGCAGTGTGTGTTAGGAGATCTTGCCCACTTCCCAAAGAACTTTGGCAAACTCTCCCAAGAATGGCAGAATACCGGTTGCCATTAAGGCTATGAAGAAAGGTTAAAAAGGCTGCAACAACTTAAACAAACAAACAAAAAAAGTTGAGCCATCTTGAAAATCTGAATTCTAGTTAAAAATAATAAGTTGGTTTCTGAGAATATAGTAATGCCTTTAAATTGTCAAAGTTTGGTGGAAGGCAGATGAAGACCTAGAGAAACATCACAAGTTTTGCATGAGTCCTTAAGAACTAATGTACTGGATTGTTAAGTTTGACTTAAGTTTCCCAAGTAAAATGCTTTGCAAAGTGTTTATTTATGTTATTTTTTAAAAAAGATTTGTTAAGTTTATAACTGACATACGTTAAATTGCATATATTTCACAGGTATCATTTGATAAGTTTTGACCTAGGTTTACACCTATAAAACTATCTCTATGATGAAGATGATGAACATATCCATCAGACCTGAGTTTCCTTATATCCCTCAGTAATCTCTTTCCTATCCATCTCCAATCACTCTCTTCCAACCCAGGCAACCTCTGACATCAATAATATGTTGCTATAGGTTAGCCTGCATCATCTGGGGTTTTATATGAATGGAATTATACGGTAGACACTTATTTTTTTTTTTTTGGCTGGTTGATTTCTTTCACTCAGAATACTCGTTTTGAGATTCATCCATGTTGCTGTATGCATCAACACTCTGTTTCATTGCCAGTATTCCATTGTGTGAGTATATCACAATCGGTTTATCCACTCATCTGCTGCTTAACATTTTTATTGTTTCCAGCGTTCGGCTATTACAAATAAGGCTGCAGTGAACATCCATCTATAGATCTTTTGAGTGGACATACGCTTTCTTTACTCTTCGGTAAATACCTAGAAGTACCATGGTTGGGTTATATGTTAAGTGATTTTAAGTTTAACTTCTTAGAAAATTGTTACACTGTTTTCCAAAGCAGTGGTACAATCTTACATTCCCATTAGTAATGTGTGAGACTTGCAATTGCTCTACATTCTCACCAACACTTGGTACTTTCAGTTTCTTTAACTTTATCCTTTCTAGGGGTGTGTAATGGTATCTCCTTGTGGTTTAAATGTGCATTTTCCCCAGTGACTGATGTTGAGCATATTTTCATGTGTTCATTTTCTATTTACATATGTTCCTTGTTAAATGTCTGTTCAAATCTTTGCTCCATTCTTAATTGGGTTTGTTTCCCTTTGTATTATTGAGTTATAAAAGGTTTTTTTTTATAGCCTGGATACACGTCATTTGTTTCTATTAATATATGCTTTGCAAATATTTTCTTCCAGTCTGTATCCTGCCTTTTCA
>NW_012145202.1:10274-10840 GCF_000956105.1 Propithecus coquereli
AGGCAACCACTGACATGAATAATATGTTGCTACAGGTTAGCCTGCATCATCTGGGGTTTTATATGAATGGAACTATACAGTAGACACTTATTTTTTTTTTTGGCTGGTTGATTTCTTTCACTCAGAATACTCGTTTTGAGATTCATCCATGTTGCTGCATGCATCAACACTCTGTTTCATTGCCAGTGTTCCATTGTGTGAGTATATCTCAATCGGTTTATCCATTCATCTGTTGCTTAACATTTTTATTGTTTCCAGCGTTTGGCTATTACAAATAAGGCTGCAGTGAACACCCATCTATAGATCTTTTAAGTGGACATACACTTTCTTTACTCTTCGGTAAATACCTAGAAGTACCATGTTTGGGTTATGTGTTAAGTGATTTTAAGTTTAACTTCTTAGAAAATTGTTCCACTGTTTTCCAAAGCAGTGGTACAATCTTACATTCCCATTAGTAATGTGTGAGACTTCCAATTGCTCTACATTCTCACCAACACTTGGTACTTTCAGTTTCTTTAACTTTATCCTTTCTAGGGGTGTGTAATGGTATCTCCTTGTGGTTTAAA
>NW_012145202.1:11964-12397 GCF_000956105.1 Propithecus coquereli
AAATAGATGTCATATTAAATCTTCTGAGATGGTATTTAAAAATGAAGACTAAATAATTTAAAACTTTGGATAAGTTGCTTCCTGCCTTCCTTTTAGAAGTACTTTTGCCCCTAGTGAGTCATAAAATTATAACTGCAAAGTGGTGTGGTTTTTTTTAAAACTTTTAAAGTGGTATACTCTTACTGAAATATAAAACTTATGTGTGTGTTCTTTTGATAATGACTTTTCAAAGAGAAACATGGTATCTTATTTAAAAATTGGAGATAATAGTATTTCAATAAAAATGTTATTGGTTTCCTCTTACGTGCATAATCAAATGATGTGCAAAGTACCAGTGGTGGACATGAGGAGGAAAACTGAATAACAAATGAAGTTGGCCCTTAAATATTAACCTTTTACAGGTGTTCCACTAGTTGAAAAGATGTTTAACTGC
>NW_012145202.1:12913-13187 GCF_000956105.1 Propithecus coquereli
CAAATGTCTATTAAAGAAATTAAATTTGTAGGTAAAAACCTTCCCACAAAGAAAACTTCAGGTCCAGATGTCTTCATTGGTAAATTCTACCAAACATTAAGGAAGAAATAATGGCAATTCTAACAAATGTTTCCAGAAAATTGAAGAGGAGACAGTATTTTCTAACTCATTGTATGAAGTCAGCATTGCTTTAATATCAGAACCTGGCAAAAATATTACAAGAAAAGAAATCTACAGACCTAACTAAACAAACATTTTTTTATATACAAAAAGA
>NW_012145202.1:14765-15118 GCF_000956105.1 Propithecus coquereli
ACTGGCCCCGACAAATGGTTAAATCAATGCCAGCCACTGACTACCTCCCTAGATGATGTTTCTAACATAAAAAAAAATAAAGCTCAATTGTTTATTTCACTATTTGTCAGGGTTTTTTTTTTATTTACAGCTAAATGCATTCTTACAGACACACTGCCCATATTGCTAGAGAGAACATATCTCTTTCCTCCCCTTCTTGACCTAACTGTTGCATTAATAACCTCTTCTTCTCTACCAGAATCTTACTCCCCTGACTCCCTTACTGAACGTTTCTAGCCCTTTTTTTCAGCAAGTCTTAAACTACAGAGGTATTTCTGGGAAATGCTGGTATTCTTTCACCAAGTTATGAAAGT
>NW_012145203.1:0-1772 GCF_000956105.1 Propithecus coquereli
GTAGGGAACCTGAGAGAGTGAAGAGGTGCGAGGCCTGACTCCCCACGCCTTCTCTCCTCTCCTGTTCCCAAAAGGTCAGAGCAGATGGGGAAGAGAGCTGAAATGGTGTCCTGGCCGAGAAGTCCTAACTCTAAGGGGCACATTTAGAAAACGGGAAAGAGTCCATGGCTGACTCACAGTAACCCCTGTCCCAGGCCATGCTGGCACCACCCCAAGGTTGACTCCAGTCAGTGCCTCCTGAAGGTTCTGTCAGACGCGGGTGGAGGAACAAAATGCCATGTCACATGCGGGGTGTCACTGTCTCGGAAGGCTAGAGAGATCGAGCCTGGCATTTGAATAAAGTGAGGGAGTAGCCTTTTCAGTTATCTTAAGGAAGAACATCTCAGACAGAGGCTCTGAGGCAGGAGCTTGCCTGGACTTTCTGAGGAACAATGAGGATGCCAGCATGACTGGAATGGACTTGGAGTGGAGGGATATTTAGTAGGAGATAAAGTCAGAGAGGTAAGGTGGGGCCACCTTGAGGACTCTGGCTTGGGCTGAGTGAAACTGAGAGCCATCTGAGGGTCTGGAGCAGAGGAGTAACATGATCTGAATTACATTTAAAAAGGATCATTCTGGCTACTCCAAGGACACAAAGACAGACCCTAGGGACAGCCAGGGTGGGTGTGAAGAAACTTAATAGGAGGGTATGGAAATAATTCAGTTATGAGATTACGGGAACTTAGGCTGGAATCGTGAGAAATTGCCAGATTTGCATATTTTATAATGTAGGGCCAGCACAATTTTCTAATAGATTATATCTGGGGTATGAGAGAAAGACGGAAATCATGAATGACATACAATCTTTAGCCCAAGCAACTGAAATATAAAATTGTCATCAGTTTAGATAGGGAAGATTTCAGTAAAGTAGGCTTGAAGGAGTATATCAGGAGGTCAGTTTTGATCATGTTAAATTTGAGATTCCCAGGAAAAGATGTTGAGTTGGCAGTTAAATATATGAGTAGCATTTAGGAAAATGGTCCAGGCTGGAGATAAAAATTTGGGAGTCACAGGCATATGGATAGTTTTTAAAGCCCAGAGACAAGATGAGATCACTAAGATGGGAGTGGGGGAAGTTAGTATAGACAGAGAAGTGGACCAAAGACTATGAAATGGGACACTGAAATGTTAAGAGGTCAGAGAAAAGAGGAGAAATCAATAAAGGAGATGGAGGAGGGACAGGTGAGTAGGAGAATAGCCAATGGTGTGCTGGTAACTTTATAACAACCAATTCACCAGCAAAAAAATCTTTACATCTAGAGTTTTCTGATTTCCATGGCATAAATACTCTAACTATAACGAATGTTAAATTAACCAGTGTGGCATCAACCACTCATGACGTTCTTAAAAATTTAACAATCACCCGCTTTCAAGAGCCAGTATTAGCCAGCTCCACCACACCACTTCTATGACTACTACAAACAACTATAAAACAATAAATATGAAATCCTAGTTAAAATTAATAACCTTGCAATACATGGAAAATGACAAAATTGACACAAGAAGAAATAGAAAGTTTTATACACCAATTACCATTCAAAAAGCTGTAATTGCAATCAAAGCTACTTCTTTCCTCCAAAAAAGCATCACACTCAGGTGGTTTTATATATGAGTTCTATCAAACTTTGAAGAATTGATAATTACTCTCTAATATAAGTTGTTCTAGAAGAAAAAAGGAAAAGCTGCCCAACCGACTTTATAAGGATTGTATAATTTTGGTAATAACACTTAAA
>NW_012145204.1:0-1471 GCF_000956105.1 Propithecus coquereli
GACCCTCCCACACGTGGACCTGTGATCTGGGACCCTCCCTCACGTGGACCTGTGATCTCGGACCCTCCCGCACGTGGTCCTGTGATCTGGGACGAGGCTCTAGGTCCCTGCCCACTGTCGGGGACTGGTCCACTTGGTGATGGGGTTACTTACGGGCCAAATGTCCTCAGGTACTTGATGCCCAACTGGATGGCCTTGTGAGAACAGGCCATGGTGATCTCGTGGTCACGCGCCGCGTGGGCAAAATGGGTCAGCCGCGTCAGGGTCTGCAGCTCCACCAGGGGTTCCGGCCAGTTGCACTCGGAGGCCATTTTCACCAGCTTCCGGGCGGCAGAAAAAGGGATATCGTGTCAGCGACAACGGCTTCCCAACGCGGGCCCGCACGGGACTGTGCTATGAGCACACACGCTTGCTTGTTCTTTCTGGCCAGGCCTTAAGCACGGCTTAACATCTATCTGGACATGGACCGTCTAGCATGTTACCCCAAACAGAGGCATGACTTTTGCGGGATCTCCTGCACCGTAAAACGAGCACGGAGGGTCTGCGCAGAAAGCACTTTTCCTCACGCGGGAGGCAGGGACGCGCCACACACCAGACTAAGTCCTGGGGGGGAGCATGAGGACGGTGGGGCCAGGTATGAATTCCGCCCCTCGGGCAGGACCCTCTGAGCCCCCACCTCCCCGGCTCCCCTGGGCTGGGGTCTGCCCCACGCGGCCCCTGCAGGCCCAGGACAGCAGGTGACACCCACCTGGGCCAGCGGGGGGACAGTGAAGTCCATGAGGCCTAGCCCGTTGCACGAGTACATCTCCAAGGCCACGAGGACCCTGGTCACGCAGCCGATGTCCTCGCTGGTGCCCTGTGGGAGGGAAGCGTCGAGCATGTGTCAGCCTGTGGGTGCTGGGGCAGGGGGGTGCGGGGCTGTGGGGGGAGCTGGAATAGTCTTGAATTTGACACCATGCAATGTTTGCCTTACGGCAATAATCGGACCACAAATGGGACCTCAGGCTCCTGTGTACATGTCTGCCTCCCGCTACCATCTTGGGCCATCAGAAGGCCAGGAGGCTGCGTGACCCCACGGCCAAAAGCAGTGTCACCTGACAGCTGGGTGACCTGGGCTGCCGGGAGGCCGCTGGGCTGTGGGGCAGGGGCTGCCCGGGGCAGGCAAGGTGACCCCCTCCACCTCCTGACCTGTGTGGGCCCCTCCCGCGCCAGGCCCTGCAACCTCCTGCCCGCCCCGCCCTGGCTCAGGGGCCACCTGCCCAGCACATGCCCTGTGGGACTCTCCAGTGGGCTCTGTCTGTGTCGCCCCAGCCTTCTCTGCAGGAGCCAAGATGCTCCAGGGGCCACCCTGAGCCCCCTGCTCCCCAGGCCCCCCATCCCTGGCCTCCTGCTCCCACAGCCCTTAGTGTTCACAGCTGGGCCCTGGCCCCGCCAAGGAGGTGACAGTCTGGCCTGGGTGAGCCGCCAGGTA
>NW_012145205.1:0-1225 GCF_000956105.1 Propithecus coquereli
AATTATATAGTACAAAGAAAATGTATCATTTTCACAGATGTCTTATCCTGATACTCCAAATCCCCCCGTTTACCCTACTGTGAGGCACTTATGTTACCATGTACAATAAAGTGAAAAAGATCGGAGAGCATAGACTTAAACCCAGGTGTGAATAAATTATTTTTCAGAAGGAAACAGGCTCTGAGTATGGAGGTGTCTACACATGCCATGGTGATTCGAAGGCTTACCCTCTCCATTACCTGGTGAGGCTGGGAGTAGAGTTTACGTGAGCTTTGGCTATCAAATCAATGGCTGCCATTTTCTCGCTGAGCTACTCATTAGAGCAAACCTCTTTTTCCTTACTTATTCCTGACTCATTTCTGGCTACAATTAATAACAGGAAATAGAAAAAACAATCAGAAGAAGTATTAGTGGATGATTTAGACAGAAGACAGTAAATAATACAAAAAAGGAAAATGGCATTGGTGGTATAGTGGTGAGCATAGCTGCCTTCCAAAACAGGAAAATGAAGTTATAGATCATACACTAGATCCCAACTCAATAAGTGTTTATGTATGGCCTACCATGCATTTTGCATTGAATTTAATATTCTAACATCAAACCCAAAAGAAAGTTTTACCT
Organism: Propithecus coquereli; assembly: GCF_000956105.1. NCBI lineage: Eukaryota > Metazoa > Chordata > Mammalia > Primates > Indriidae > Propithecus > Propithecus coquereli. The sequence goes on from NW_012145205.1 coordinate 622, forward strand.
CTCATAATATCATTTGCTGTTATTAGCATCTGAACCCCCTGCAAGTGCTTCTTAAAAACAGCTCTGAAGCTTCCACTGAAGACCTTCCTGTCATCATCCACAAAGGACTCTGCATTTGAGCAGGAGATTTGTATAGAAACATCACCTAAGAAGTTGTGCTTACCTTTGTCAAACTAGTCTATAAAATTAATTTATCTGGAAAATTTTATGTTTTGGTAGTTGATTTTATTGGCTGTATTTTAGCATTATATTGCTTCATGTCCTTTGGGTTTTTGTTGTGCTTTTTTATTTTGAATAGTGTGTTTGTTTAGTTTTTGTTTTTCTTTTATTTACCCCCTAGCCAAAGTACACATTAAGTGCCTGGTGGTTTTTTTGTTTGTTTTAACAAGAAAGTAAATTGGTTTATAGCACTCATAAACATACATTCCAAAATTTTAAGCAAAATATATCCAAACTGAATCCTGCAATATATCTTAAAAGGTAAAATATTGTGATCAAGTTAAGTTTATTGCAGAAGAACAAAGTTGTTTTAATCTTTGGACTAACTGTCACACTAAAAAAACATTTTATACTTGAAAAAATTTACTAAAAATATACTAGTATC
>NW_012145206.1:0-1002 GCF_000956105.1 Propithecus coquereli
GATCCTAGTAACACAACGGGAAAACCTCCCATCTAACGGAAAACATTTATTTTAGTGATGAGGAGGCAATCTTAGTCCCAGATTGATAAAGTGACTTCTGACTAAAGGTCAGAAATTAGCAGGAGATCTGACAAAGCGAGGTCTCCTGGTGATCAGCTCAGTGATTTTCCATTTCACCACCAACAGCTGTCTGGCTTTCTGGTCACTCATTGGACCTCTGAGCCTTTTGCACAATCACTGGAATGAATCTTTGGGAATTTTTTAAGGTTTACACTTGCTTCTGAATGGTTTTATTAACCTCGAATGTGCACTACATGCGGTTTGATTTTGATGCAATTCAACTCCAGGAAAAAAAAAAGGCAAAGCTGATTAGTGGTGACAAAACATGCCACTTATTTGGATTTGGGCTGGTTTATAGGTGTGATTTCTTGCATCTGACATATAGCTTAAAATGACACAAACAAACCTACGTTAAGGACAATAAATTCATCAATTATGGGATCTAGCTTGAATAAAAACAACTTGACTTTGCCATTAGGATGGCAATCTGCAGCAGGCTGATCTGGGATTGGCTCACATTCACTGCACTCGGTTCTGTGGTACGTGGTGCACGTTGCTAGATGACTCAACAGAGGGAAACAGAGGACTGATTGATGAGCTTAGTAACTCTTAAGTGACTGTAATATATACATGCGTAGAATGAAAGTCTCCCTGTCACAGCCGCTTTTTGCTTCACAAAAAGTGACCCAAAGTAAATTCATTAAAAAAAAAAAAAGGCGAAGCCCTTATATGCTCTTGTAAACACTGTCTTTATCATAAACTATGCTGTTCATTTCACTGGATTTGGAGGGTCTCACAGTTTCTTACTAAACACCGTTTTCAAGAATGTGTAACTTGTCTATGTAAATTCTCTCTGGCCCACAGCCTGGAATGCAAATTCTGTTTCTGAGAATCACTTTGTTTTCAACAACATTCAAAAGAGAAGAGGGCAGGGGGTGCTGG
>NW_012145207.1:0-1074 GCF_000956105.1 Propithecus coquereli
AAAAAATACATATTGATCAGAAGTATAAACTAAAAACCTATTTATTAAATGAATGATACTTAAAATAAATGAGTTCACTTCCTACTTTGCACAAGTCTTTGACATGTTTATTTTCTAACTCACAGAACCTGGGAATTCAGTTTTTGAAGTTAGCAACTTCCTGGGGCTAATGGGAGGTAGAGAAATTACGAAAAAAGGAACACTTCATTTCTTTGTATAAAAGACCACCTTGCATACTGCTCACTTCATGAACCCCAAAAAGTACTATTTACAGAGTCAAAGGACCATTTATTGCCCATTAAAAGAAATACACAGTTGAATGTCTGTCTCATCCCCCTGATCACGTGTAGTGAAATTATATTGTCATTAACAGCAAAGACAAAAACGGTATATTAATTTTAGTAGTAGTTAGAACCAGAGGAAAAGACTGCTATATAGAAAAACATACAAATATGTAGATAAAAATGAAAAACTGAATAGCGTGGACATTTGCTTTTACAGTACTCACACAGACACACTGGATTAAACACCCACAGAGAATCTTGATTTGTTACATGGAGGTGGATCCCACGTGGTTTAATTGCCCATTCCCATCCCTAAATGTCAAAGTGAAATGAAACTAAGAAAATTCTAGATGATTGTTTTACTTCACTTTAAGAAGTTACCTGTAAATAAGAAAAATCACCTGTTAGGGCAAAAACAGTCTGTAAACTGGAAACACATGGAGGACAAGCTCAAGACACACAGAACCTGTCCTGAGTCTGAGTCTGGGGAAGCTCCGACGGCTGCACTAGTAGCCACGTCTGCAGTCGAGTCTTCGCGTCTCAGCGGCGCGCTCTGCGGGCCAGGCGTGTGCTCACCAACCTATGCAAGGGTCTGGGCAGTCCCGCAGGTAAGCTTCATACTGACCTTTGGTGACATCTATCAACGTTGTGAATGCAGTCAGCTGAAAGAAAATTATTTTCACTTTAAGGATGTTTTCGATTCCAAGATGTTCTGACTTACAGAATTCGCTTTATTAAATTAACTACTTGATATTAAATAATAATGATATATGTAATGTATTATATACTT
>NW_012145208.1:0-1034 GCF_000956105.1 Propithecus coquereli
CTTTTGGGTGGATGCCCTGTAATGGGATTGCTGGATCAAATGATAGTTCTACTTGTATCTCTTTAAGGTATCTCCATATTGCTTTCCACAGAGGTTGTACTAGTTTGCAGTCCCACCAGCAATGTACGAGTGTTCCTATCTCTCCACAACCATGCCAACATTTATTGTTTTGGGACTTTTTGATAAAGGCCTTTCTCACTGGGGATAAGTGGTATCTCATGGTGGTTTTGATTTGCATTTCCCTGATGATTAGAGATGTTGAGCATGTTTTCATATGTTTGTTAGCCATTAGTCTGTCTTCTTTTGAAAACTTTCTGTTCATGTCCTTTACTCACTTTTAATGGAGTTGTTTGATTTTTTTTCTTGCTGATTTTCCTGAGTTCTATATAGTTTCTAGTTAACAGACCTTTATCAGATGTGTAGCATGAGAATATTTTCTCTCGTTCTGTACGTTGTCTTTTTGCTTTTGTGATAGTTTCCTTGGCTGTGCAGAAGCTTTTTAATTGATCAGATTCTATTTCTTTATTTTTGTTGCTGCTGTGATTGCCTTTGGGTTCTACTTCATAAATTCTTTCCCTAGGCCAATGTCTATAAGAGTTTTTTCAACATTTTCTTCTAGAATACTTGCAGTTTCATGCCTTAGGTTTCAGTCTGTTATCCACCATGAGTTGATTTTTGTGTGTGGTGAAAGGTGTGGAGCCTATCTCAGTCTTCTACATGTGGCTATCCAATTTTCCCAGCACTATTTGTTGAATAAGGATTATTTTCCCCAGTGTACGTTTTTGTCTGCTATGTCAAAGATTAGATGGCTATATGAGGATGGTTCTATATCTGGGTTCTCAGTTCTGTTCCATTGGTCTATGTCTCTGTTATTGTGCCAGTACCATGCTGTTTTAGTTACTATAGCCTTGTTGTATAGCTTGAAGTCTGGTAAATTGATGCCTCCCAATATGTTCTCTTTGTTTAAGATTATATTTGACATATGGGGTCTTCTCATGTACCATATGAAGCATAGAATTATTTTTTCTAAATCT
>NW_012145209.1:0-2116 GCF_000956105.1 Propithecus coquereli
GGCGCTGGAGACACAAGCCGCTGCAGCTCTCCAGCTCAGAACCGCCAGTGGCCCTGAGGCCCCACCAGCCTCTCCTTGCTCCAGGCACACCGGCTCCTTCCAGGTCCTTTCCACCTCCTGCTGTTAGCACATGCCCTTTCTTTCTGGACTGTTCTTCTCGACCTACACGCTCGCTCACATACGCCTCCCCTGATACCCCTAGACCAAGCCAGGCCCCTGTCACAAGTCCCATAGCACATGTCCCCTCACAGACAGATGCCAAGAACCTCACAGAATCTGGGCCACAACTTGGTCTGAACACTGGCTGTGCCATGTGGCCAAGTCTCAGCCTCAGTTTCCTCATCTGTACATTGGAGGTAACAGCAGAACCTCTTCATACAGTGTAGCAAGTGTAAATGAGTTATCAATGGTGGTGCATACTTAATGCTATATAAATATCAGTAATCACAAAAGTATAATAGATAGGTCTTCACAATTGTAATTAAATAACTAATCATGCGAGTGGTAGTTTAAGCCTGTCTCTCCTGCCAGGCACGTCCTCGAGCCGGACAGGGCCGCTGCCTTATGCATTGCTGCATCTACACAGAACAGCACAGCGCCTCGCACACAGCAGTGCTGGGTAAACGCTTGCCGGCTGCAAGGATGAGTGAAGGAACAGGGCCCCGTGGTGGGAGGACGAGCACCAGCTGGGAGAGCAGAGGCACCACTGGGGCCTGAGGGACCCACAGGAAGCCAGATGCCAAGGGGGGCAGTAGACAGTGAGCTCCCAGGCACTGAGGAGAAAACGCTTCCACACTGGGCTCCTGCCTTGGACCCCTCCTGCACAGGGAAGCCAGCTGGGTCCCCCAGCACCAAGAACCACCAAAGGGGCTGTTCCCAGAGGGTGTGTTCCTGGGACTGGAGAGAGGATTGCCAGGACAGGGTGCAGCCCTCTCAGCAGGTGGGGGTGGGGACAGCACCTACCTGCTAAAGATGTCTGCAGAGACCTTCTGGAGGTACTGCAGGGCATCCGCCACCTGCTGGATGGCCTCCTCCCGCTGCAGGTCTGGCTGGCTGAGGGGCACCGTGTACGTCTGACCTGCCAAGCAGTGCTGGGTCCTCACGGGAGTCATGGTGCCTGTGGGGGGGAAGCAGAGCATCGGGACCACCCCACGCTCACCCCACCCACCCAGCACAGCCCTCATCCCACCCGCCTGCACAGGGCAGAGAGCATGTGGTGGGGCCAGGAGCTCACAGGAGGCAGGAAGCAGCTGATGCCTGTTGAGGGAATGAGGGAGGGAGAGGGCAGGACCAGGGACTGCGGAGTTGGTAGGGACAACAGAGGAATTCAGAGAAGGGGCGACATTTCCTGTCTCCCTAAAAGGTGCATGGTACCTGCAGGGCCCCTTTCCATACACGGTCTCCGTTCAACTCCCCACACGTGGAGAAACGGGAAAGAAACCCTGGCCACAGAGTGAAAAAGAGGCTGGAAGCAGAGGGATGGATGGGGGAGGGCGAGGGCACTGCCTGAATCAACCACCAAATGGTGCTCGATCTGGAAAAGCACAGAAAGTGTGCACTCTTGGGCTCTTCCAACTGGAACCCCCAGGAACTTGGGGCCTGTTCCTGACACAGACTAGGCAGTGGCGAGTGACTGTAGGTAAAGGACTGTCCAGGCTCTGCTCACACTAGCTAGAGCTAAGGGGCCAGGAGAGACAAGGTACACGTGGGGACAGAGGACAGGAAGCAGAGACACTCCTTGAATTGCAAGGTCAGGGCAGAGTCTATTTCTATTGGGTCTAAATAACTCCTCTCCCTGATGCCACTACAGCAGCAATCACCTGCAGAGGGCGCTCATTTCATTGGAAAGACTCAGGCCAGGCAGGGTATTAAGGTATCAGGCCCCTGTAATTAGGCCTAATCACACTGCCTCACTGAAAGACCATGAGCAAGACACTAGCGAGGCCTGGCACTGTGCCCAAACCTACTCCCCAGGCACCACACTGGGGCCCTTGGTTGCAATGGAGGTGTGGGTGGGGCTGGCTAAGTATGGCAGGAAGGGCCTAGGAGGCTTCATTTGGGCTTAAAGTGCTATGTGACCTTGGAGAAGTTGCTTGCCCTCTCTGAATCTCTGATT
>NW_012145210.1:0-8396 GCF_000956105.1 Propithecus coquereli
TCCAGTTAATTTCTTTCTATTTTTAGTAGAGACGGGGTCTCGCTCTTGCTCAGGCTGGTCTCGAACTCCTGAGTTCAAACGATCCTCTTGCCTCGGCCTCCCAGAGTGCTAGGATTACAGGCGTGAGCCACCGCGCCCAGCCCAAAAGGATTCTTTTCAAATTATTTCTACATGGCAGGATACTTTGGAGCAACTACATTCCATTCTATCTCCTAAACAGTAAGGCCAGACATTCTCATTTTCCACATCTAAGATTTTCCATGTCTTAGTGATGGCATTTTGGACATATTTCCTGAATCTGATCTAGTCTCTACATTTACTCTTCATTACCTCCCTCCAGACTTAAAATCCATGAAGAAAGCCATGATCTTCACTTATTTACTCTCTGTTCCTGACGCCTAGCACTGGGCGGGCACTCAGTAATTTTTAAATGAATGAACCTCACTGGTCTTGCCTTCTTCAATGGCCTTCTAGCCCACCTGACAATGCATCAGCATCACATTCAAAAACACAGCTCTGCTTGCATCCTGCGCACACTCATAAAACCTTCAAGGATTCTCCATTGCCTATAGAATAAAGTATAAACTGCCGGATGTCACACTCAAGGTCCTTCATGGTCTAGTTCAAAACCACCTTTCTAGGCCCATCTCCTAGCCCGTATTCTCCCTCCCCCCTCACCTGCCAAATGATTCCTTAAAACCCCACGCAGGTTCACACTCGCCAGCCTTTACTTAAGCTATGCCCTCTGCCCGGAATGACCTTCCTCTTGCCCTTCTTATCCATCTGGTGGCATTTCACCTATTCAAAAGGCAACTCAAGCGTCACCTCCTCTGAGGCTTTCTCTAACTCCCCTGAAGGTTCTGTTTGATGCTCCCACATAACCCAGCTTGTCATTCTCTTATTGTATGTTTCCCACTACAGTATAGTTGGTTTTCTTTCTTTTTTTTTTTTTTGTTGTTGCAAATTCCTTGAGAGCAGGGACTGAATCTTACCTTTTTTTGTTGTTGTTGTTGAGACAGGGTCTCACTCTGTTGCCCTGATTAGAGTGCAGTGGCGTCATCACAGCTCACTGCAACCTCAAACTCCTGGGCTCAAGTGATCCTCCTGCCTCAGCCTCCCGAGTAGCTGGGACTACAGGTATGCGCCACCATGCCCGGCTAATTTTTCTGTTTTTTATAGGGATGGGGTCTCGCTCTTGGTCAGGCTGGTCTCAAACTCCTGACCTCAAGCAGTCCTCCTGCCTCAGCCTCCCACAGTGTTAGGATTACAGGCGTGAGCCACCGCACCCAGCCTGAATCTTACCATTCTTTAAACATCTCCCAAATCCATCCACCTCTGACCACCTCCACCATTTCTCTACTCTGCTCCAGCCACCATCATCTCTCACCTGTACTGTGGAACAGCACCTGACTGGCTCTGATTTCCACCCTTGCCAGCCCACAGTTGACCTGCTGCAGAGCAGCCAGTGAGGCTTTAATAATGTAAACGATCATAAGTCACTCCTCTCCTACAAAGCCCCCAGCGGCTTCCCTGCACACTGAGAAGAAGCCCAAAGCTCTTGGTTATTTGGCGCCTGCCGTCCTCTGCAACTTCGTCTCCACCACTTTCCACCTTGCTCATTCCGGCACCCCTCGTCTCTGCTTCTCCTTGAACATGACAGGCTGCTCCCTGCTCAGGACTTTTGAACCATCGCCCCTGTGCTAGGAAAGCTTGTCCCCCAGACATGCACGTGACTTGCTCCTGCCCTTCATTTGGGTTTCTGCTCAGATGTTCCCTCTGCAGAGAGGCCTTCCGTAACCACTGTCCAAAACAGCGCCCTCCATCAAGCCCTTACTCTCTAACCTGCTTTATTTCTCTTTGTGGCACTGAACGCCACCAGTTTGTCACCATTCATTTTCCGCACAATTTAAATATTTGTTTATTTGTTCCTGAGGGTAGAGACTTTGTTTTGTTTGTCACCATAGGCCTAGAACAGTGCCTGGCAAATAACAGGCGCTCAAGTATCCATGGAATGACTGGATCGATCTTTGTATCCCAGGTGCCGAACGCAGTCCCTGGCTGTCTAAATATTTGCTAAATACATGATCAAATTAATACATTTTACAAATGAAATGGAAGCCTGGCATATAGCCAGGACTATCTGGGATATGAGTACAGGTGTTTCATCCATTTGCTTTGTGAACGTAATTTTGATTTTTAAAATTTCCTCTACTAATCATAGTTGTTGTAAGCAGGTTCCTCACTTTTTCAGAAACTAGTTTCTGACAGAGGTCTTACTCAGGAATATTTAGGGAGTTTCAGAAAGGTCACCGAGAGTGGCACAGCAGGGATTTAGAATATCCATCAGCTCCTGAGGGCTTCTGATAAGGTACTTTATCTCCTGTGATTTACATCGAATGTACATTTGTTTTTAATCCTGCCAAACACTGATTATTCTGAGGGGCTGGGGCAGGTAAGACAGTGATTGGCCTGAAACTCTGAAAGGCTAGACCCTTTGCACACTGCTATCTGAGTGGATATTTCAGCCTGTCTCAGTATTCGTGCTCTAGGAACCTGAGTGCCTTTGATATGGCACCTCCATCCCTTACAGTGGCTGAGCTGGGGAACAATCTGGCACAGTTTCGTAGTTCACTTTGGCCTCTGGGAAGTTGCTCTCCCTGCCCATCTTGGTTTTCTTCCTTAATTCCTTGTATATGGGTAAGTAAAAGAAAGAGACAGTGATGAGAAGGGGGAACCCTTGGCATGAGTCAAGTGTAATATTGGCAGTCAGTTCATCTATCCTCTTAATGAGGCTAAGCAATGACCAGACTGTGGATGGCACCAAGGCCAGAGACCAGAACAAGGAGAGCCTGGGAGGCCCCCCCACCCCTATCCTTGGACTTGAATCTCAAGCATCAGGAGTGGTTGATGGGGTCTTACGAGGTGCAGAGGGAAGGAAACTGGTTTATCTGCATATGTGCCCTGTCCAGGCAGTCTCGACCTTTTATGTGCATGGTGTCATCTGCTGTCACCAAGGAGTTATGATTATCATCAGCATTGTACAGAAAAGGAGAACAAGGCTCAGAGAGATTGATGACACTTACCCAAGTTAACCAGATGGCAAGTGGCAGAGCTGGGATTTGAGATTCAAAGCAGGCCTGTGCGACTCCCTGGCTCCCTACCAAGAGCGGGAATTTCTGTAGCATCTAGCAGGGCATGAGGATGAGGGGGCATAAGAGCTAGAGGGGCAGCAAATGGCTCCTACCTGAGACTTGATCATCACCAGGCGCTGCCCAGTCCAGGCAATACAGATGCCACTTGGCTTCTCTTCTGAGAACTGAAATCCCGTGGCTAATCTACCAGGGTCATGCTAATCTCACCATTGCATGGTACTGGCCGTGGATGAAGCCCACACAGAGTGAAGCCTTTCCTTGCAGCAGTGTCCTTCCACGCCATTCTGGCTGCTGCGTTTGCACGTCGTGTCATAAAGTGCTTTGGTGCAGCTCGGGTTTCTAGTTCTCCCTGTACCTCTCTCCTCCTCATTGCCAAAGTTGTACCCCCTGGGAAGGGCACCCTGCTTGCATTTCTGGAGGTTCGGGCGGTTCCAGGGCACTGTGGGGGCCTCCAGGTATGATCGGGGGCGCTGCGGGCCCTCCCAGGGTCTCGCCCTCTTTGGGGCGCATCTCCAAACCCCTTCCCTCGCGCTCGGGCTCTGCGCCGCAGCGCCCGCTTCGCCGCCAGGGGCCGCCCGGAAGCGGGGCTCCCCGAGGGCGGGGCGGGGCAAGGGGCGGGGCGCAGCGGTACCTGGGCCGCCCGGGAGCCGGGGGTGGGCTCTCGGGGGACAGCCGGCAGCCCCCCCAGATCTGCACCACCAGCCGCCGGGAGCTCGGGGCTCCGGGCGTAGAGGCTGCGCTGTCACATGGGCGGCGGCGACGGGGCCGCATTTAAGCGGCCGGGGGACGGCGCCCGCCTCCAGCGCGTCCTCGGGCTTGGCTCCCGCCGGGTGCCCAGCTCTCTGCCCGCCGGGGGCCCCGCGCCGCGCCGCACCGTGCCGCCCCCGCCGGGCCATGCGAGCGCGGGCCCCGCCGCGATGAGCTCGCACATCGCCAAAAGCGAGTCCAAGACGTCGCTGCTGAAGGCGGCGGCGGCGGCGGCGGGCGGGGGCAGCCGGGCTCCCCGCCACGGCCCTGCCCGGGAGCCGGGGCTGCCCAGCCGCCGGCTGCTCGGCACCTGCCCGAGCACGCCGCCGTCGTCCGGGGACCCCAGTTCGCGGAGGCCCCTGTGCCGGCCGGCGCCGCGGGAGGAGGGCGCGCGGGGGAGCCGCCGCGGGCTCCCCCAGGCGCACTGCAGGCCCCGGGAGGCGCTGCCGGCCGCGGTGTCCCGACCTTCGCCGCCGTCGCCGCTGCCGCCCGCCCGCGGGCGGGATGGGGAGGAACGGGGTCTGTCCCCGGCGCTCGGCCTCCGGGGCTCTCTGCGAGCCCGGGGTCGTGGGGACTCCGCTCCAGCCGCCGCGTCCGAGGCGGACCCGTTCCTCCACCGGCTGCGCCCCATGCTCAGCTCCGCCTTCGGCCAGGTAAGGGCCGCGCCTCCCGCTCGCGCTCCCGGGAAAGGCGCTCGGGACCCTGCCGAGCGGGCTGTGCGTCCACAGCCAGCCCTCCTGCTGCTGCCGGCGGCCCCCTGCGGGTCACGCCGCGGCTCACCTCGTCCTCCCCCAGCCCGGCGCCCTTGCCGGCACCACTCCTCCCCCGTGCCTGATTCAGCACCCCGTGCGCTGTCCACGCTCCGGGCCTCTTCGGGACGAGGCCCCACGCCTAGCCACCCTCGCACCTGCTGGAACCGGCCAGTCCTGGAAGGGAGCGACCTCCACAAGCCTCCCGGAGACTTGCGGGGGTCGAAAAGGGATGCTCGAAGCAGGTGGCGCCAAACCCACTCCTCTGGCCTCTGGCCAGGACCGCCAGGGAGCAGCCCAACAGAACAAGGGGTTTGGAGTCTGGAGATCAAGAGAGGGGACTCAGAGCACACAGACTTGCAGGGGGATGAGGGGCCCTAGCCATTGCCCCTATGGAGCAAAGGCCTGGGAAAAGTGTGTCCCCAGAGGCCTGGGAAAAGTTAGGAGATTCAAAAATATGAGGGAAGAGACGCGGCGTCTGGGTGGGAATGGATGGGCTGCACAGAGCTGTGGCTCAAACTGGAACTTTCGAGTGTTTTAAGGCAGTTGTCACTCAGGAGATGCCACTGGGCAGTTGGGCAGTTGTTGAGTTATAGGACGTGGAATAAACACCCAAAGAACCCTGGCCTCGATGGGTGTGCATTCTAGGATCAGAAAGGCCACTAAGAGGTCACCGGTGGCTCCTTTTTTTCCCCCAGACCCTTCCCTGAAGAGTCCCAGGCAGCTTGGGCATCTGCCCTTTAAAAACAGCTCTTTAGTCCTAGGCCAGGTCTACAGTTTGAGGTTGTGTTTCTGGGGAGAGAGGCTGGAAGAAAGGAACTTATGAACTCCAGGGCAAAGCCAGGGTTTCCTCTAGTTCTGAGCCTGTGATCAAGTCAAACTCACTGGCACAGTGTTGAGACAGTTCTGCGGCAGCCAAGCAGGGGTGTCATGCAGAGGTCTGATCAGAGGGTTTGCATGGTTTATGAAAGAAGTCGATGGCCTGAGCCTTTCTGTGCTAGGATCTAGCGTAACGATGCCGTTTTAAGCTCCTGGCTTGCCATGCCGGAGCCGAATTCCAAGGAGGCCATGAGTATTTTGCTTCACATCTGCACATTTCTTTTCAAAATACTACTCTGCAGTGGCTGCTGCCGGTGGAGGTCTGACATGAAAGCCGCACATGGAATTGGGTTGCATGGGGCTGCTGCGTGGGGCGATAGGGCAGCAGTGTGTGGCTTTGCTCCTGCAGGGAGCCCTTGTTAGCAGAGTTAGCTGGAAACAGTTCTCCAGAGTAGAGATTTGGATGAAGGAGCTGTGAGAGTTAGAGGCGACGTGTCAAGTTCACCGCGGTGGTTTATATGTTAGTGAGGGGGCGTAGGCTATAAGGGCAGGAGTGGTCTATGGATCGGGGCTGGGTTGCCACAGGAATGCTGTGTTGTTGAATGGGTGATACCCATTTATTCATTTATCAAAGATTTCTTGAGCACCTACTTTGCCCAGACATTTGCTAAACACCAGGGAGACAACAGTGAACAAGATAGCCAGGGTTCTGGCCATTTGGGAGCTTACAATCTATCAGGAAGGGTAGGTCATTGGCCCAGAATCATATACTTTCTGGTTATTCAGTTTGCTGGTGACTCGGCTCCTCGAGAAAGAGCCCTTTTTTTCCTGTCTTGCAGAATTTGCCAACATGGACCCTTTCCGAGCTCAGAGCATTTCAACTACACAGTTTTGTTCTTCCTTCTAATTTCCGAGTCATTAAATAAAGAATATTCTCCAGCCCAGTGTTCTGAAATGTCACCAGGGTCACCTGAGTCAAGAGGAGCTGAAGGTCCCATCAAATATTTACTACCTCCCTTTGGAAGCTCTTGCTTCTCCTAGAGGCAGGCTTTTCTTTAAAGCCCAGCACATTCAGTTTGGGCTTCCTGCTGACACCTCTAAGGCATCTGCTTGAACAACAATAGCAAGAACAACAAACCCAGGCTGAGACTTTTGTGTCAGAGCCTCTAGTCTCCTGTGACAGAGAGGAATTTGTCTTTCCTTCCCTTCTCTCTGCACTGAGATTTCTGTGCTTAGAGAGACAGGGTTGGGACCAAGGGCAGGAAAATAGGGTTCTGAATACAGGAACTTTCAGATAGGATCTGCTTAGGGCAAAATATACCCCTGGGGAAGTATATTTTACATGTCTTCCCAAGGTCCATTTTTTTTGAACTTCAGTGAATTGCTTAACGTAATCTCATTAAACCGTTTTCTTTACCTGCAAAATAGGAATAATCAGGGTGTTTGGGAGAGTAAATGAGATAGGGAGGTTTTTATAAAGGTTGGCCCAGTGCATGGCCCGGGGCAAGGGCTCTATCAGTATTAGTTATTATTATTGCTGTTGTTATTGTTGACTAGCTACTGAGGGATTCTTCTTTCCATTTATAATAGAGTCTGGGGGAGCCCAGGTTCAAAGTGACACTGAGTACCAAGATAGACGCCTGCATTAGGGAAAACAGGAATTAGGATTCTTCCAGTGACCTCATAGAGCATCCTTATTGCCTGCAGAGAGGTAGCATGGTTTTGAGGCTAAGGCGTGGAATGGTTGCTTGGAACATAGCAGAGGTGTGGGTTCTAATCCTGGCTCTGTCACTTTCTGTCTCTGTGACCTTGGGCATGTTATTTTCTCTCTCTGGTCTTGGTTTCTTCATCCAGAAATGAGATTGACAAAAACTGCCTTGCAGAGTTATTACAAGGCTTACACAAGATTAAGGATATCAAATGCCTGGCTCATAGCGGGTGCTGGCTAAAGGGCAGCCTTCATTAATGTTATTGCTGTTATTAATAGCATAATTGAATGAGGGCCTGTGTAAGGTGCTTTGAAAGCGGACTCCGAGCCAGGTGAAGAATGCTATTAAAGGAAGGAGCTGAATGTCAAAGGACCTTCCCCAGCTCCCTCTTTGTGGCTAGCTAAGGACATGACACCCAGCCGCCTAGAGAAGATGTGATGTCAGAAATTAACTCAGAATAGGCAGGACCTGGGGCTTTGGGTCTTGGAAGACTATTTTAAGAAACAGGCTTTCCGCTCCTTCCCCTAAGCTTGAGAAAAAAACACGCCTTGTAGAGGAGGCAAATGCAGATAAAACCCACAGCTCCTTCCCATCCTTCCCTTTTTTCCTGCTGTAGAAACATTTCTTCTGATTTGCATAGACCAGCCCAGTTCCCATACTGCTTTACGCATAGCAGGATCGCAGTATTTGATGAGTGAGGGAATGAATGAATGATATCACCAGCCTCTGGACTTTGAGGGTTTCTTGGTTCCTGTGGTTGTATGGGAGAGAGGCCATGATGGTTTGAGTCCTAGTGGATTTAATGGCACTAGGCCTGTGTTCCCAGAATGAGGGCCGTGTGTATTCCTCACTCCTGTTTGGGCCAACTCTCTCCCTATTTCTCCCTGCGGCCTGGGGAGGGGGAAAGCGAAGGTCCCCTGTGGTTAACATCAATCATAGGTGATGGCAGTGGGTAGGAGTCAGCGTGGTGAGAGTCCACCAGGATGTCTGCATTTGCCTCCAGCTGTTTGGGGGAACAACAAGGATACTTGAGACCTCACTCTAGAGCCCACTGAACAGTACACAAAGTGTCTTCTCATTATCTTATCTTCACAGCAACCTGCGAAGATCAGCATCATCATCCCCCATTTTATTTTTATTTATTTATTTATTTATTTGAGACAGAGTCTCACTGTGTTGCCTGGGCTAGAGTGCCGTGGTGTCATCCTAGCTCACAGCAA
>NW_012145211.1:0-1455 GCF_000956105.1 Propithecus coquereli
AAGATTCCCGAGACCCCATCTCTCTTTCTTGGCAGGAGACAGGGAAGCTGTGCATATGTATAGTACATAACCACTATGGCCTGTAAATAATTAGCATTCAAGGCAACCACTACATTAAGCTATCTGTTACTAAGGAATTTATTCAGAGCCTTGTCCATCTCAAAGTACCCACAAACAAAGCCATAGGTCCTTATCTAATATACACTATAGTCAATTCCTGAAGGGGGGAAAAAATTCCCATCTAACCAAAGTAAAGTAAAAAACAAAAAGTGACAGCTTCTCCAGAAGAGAAGAAATCAATGAAAGAATTCTGGCAGTATGAAAAAACAGAGTGTAACAACACCTGCAAAGAGTCACATAACTCTCCAGCAAGACACTCCAAAAAAATGAAACTACTGAAATGTCAGATAACAAATTCAAAACATGGATTACAAGTAAGCTTAATGACATCCAAGAGAAAGTTGAAAACCCACACAAAGACACCAAAAAAGTAATTCAGGAAATGAATGAAAAATTAAATAAAGATATGAATATACTATAAAAAACATAAAAGAACTTCTGGTATTGAAAGAAACATTTAGGAAAGTACAAAATACAGTGGCAAGGTTTAATAACAGACTAGACCAAGCAGAAGAAAGAATTTCAGAGCTTGAAGACAAGGCTTTTAAATTAAACCAGTCAGTCAAAAGTAAGGAAGAAAGAATTTTAAAAATGAACAAAGTCATCAATAAATATGGGATTATGTAGGGTGCCCAAACATAACAATTGTAGGTGTCCTCGACAGAGAAGAAGAAAAACCAAAAAGCATGGAAAAACCTATTTGAGGGAATAACGGAGGAAAACTTACCTGGTCTTCTAAAGATTTAGACATCCAGATAAAAGAAGGTCACAGAACTCCTGGATGATGCATCTCTCACAGGACACCCCCAAGACACACAGTCATCAGACTGGACAAAATTAAAGTAAAGGAGAAAATCCTACAAGCATCTAGACAAAAGCATCCAGTAACTTATAAAGGAAAATCCATCAGATTAACAGCAGACTTCTCAGCAGAAACCTTACAAGCCAAAGGGAATGGAGTCCTATCTTTAGTCCTCTTAAAAGTCAGCTAAGAATTCTGTATCCTGCAAAACTAAGTTTCATAAATGAAGGAGAAATAAAATCTTTCCCAGAAAAGCAAACACTAAGGGAATCCATCACCATTAGATCTTCCCTATAAGAAATGCTTAAATGTGCTCGATACATCAAACACAACAATCAATACCCACCAATGTAAAAATACCCAAAAGTAAAAACTCACAGTTCTTATAAAACAGTTACACAAGGGAGAATAAAAAGCAGCTAGGTAACAAAAAACAGGATGAGTGGAACAATAGTATCTCACATATCAATATTAACATTGAATGTAAATGGTCTAAATGCCCTACTTAAAAGTTATAGACTGGTAAAATGGAG
>NW_012145212.1:0-1132 GCF_000956105.1 Propithecus coquereli
TTTTTCCAAAGTGTGGAATGCAGATCATTTGTGTCAGAAATATTAAAAATGCAGACGCCTAGTCCCTTTTTCAGATCTATCATATCGACATTTCTGGAGGCAGGGCTGAGAATCTCTATATTATATAATCTCAGAGTCCTATGCCTTCTAAAACTTTGAGAATCACATTTCTAGTACATGAGGCAAGTACTATTAGATTTCGTCAGGAAAGAGCCATCATCATTTTCTGTGTGGTTGTCTTGAATGTCACTTTGGTTCAGTTTCTAGACTGAAAGATCTAGAACTACAGGCAGAAACTATGTCTACTCATGGTTATCATTGCACCTCCAGCCCAGTACCCATAGGCTCTTGATATTTGTTTAAAAAGAAAAGCGTTCTAATTAATTCAACCAACTCAAAGGTACTCATTTGTCTTTAAAACTTTTGCATGCAATAATATACTTGAAAAGATTTTTGAAAGGGTATGAAAGGTATTAAATATGGCTCTATTCAACATTTGTTTTCTATATATTTTTACTATTGACTCTTAAAAATGTAAATGACAGAACATTTAAATAACTTTGTATACCAGAATTACAGAGAAATGACTCAACATATCATGGCCTTTGTCTAAGTAATATCAATCTACCTAAATTGATACCCCTCTGCTAAATCTCATGAATAATTCTGTCAGGGGAGTAAATGTTAAATCCAGGATACAGTATCTTTACACAATTACTTGCTTAATGACTCCCTGTCTGTATCTGGTATCACAAGAACAAGCAGAAAGTTTATCCCTGTAAAGTGATACTATGAAGGAAAAATAAGTGATGAATCACAATGAGTTAAAATATTTATGCCTAAAGATACAAAGAAATGTAATGACAGGAGAAAAAAATACTTTAATAGCTGTGATTATTAAAAGTATTCTTTTTAGGGATAAAAGTTGCACATGTATGGTTTTTCTATGTTTATAAAATAAATATTTCATGATTGCTCAGTTTGATGACTATCCATCCCCATCATACCACCTAAGGTTTTCAGTTTGTTTGTATGTTCATACACACACACACACACACACACACCACATGTATGTATTTTTTAAATGTACTAAAACTTGAACTTATAAATACAAATTTAACTTTCCAATTAA
>NW_012145213.1:0-1764 GCF_000956105.1 Propithecus coquereli
AAAAGACAAAATGCAATATTGGTTTTTAGAATTCCAATTGATAGCTTTGTAGGTCCAACTGTTTGTGGTCCTGAAATCTATTCTGATATGTAGCTGCCATGCCGAGGCCTCTCATTGCTCACTCATAAACCCTCCAAATTCAAATCTGACTCCAAAAGCTCCTTCCTTCTTTCTCCCCCTCCCCACATGCTCACCTCCCCATACACCATGCCACCCCCTCACTGTTGTGATGGTCTCTGTCATTACTTTCTCCCCATGTGTCTGTCTTCCTCTGAGGAATAGTTTGTGCTGAACTCGGCTTCATTTTCATCCTAGATTTAGTCCATCAGGAATTCTGGTGAATAAAACTACTCAGTCCATTAAGTATCTCCATTATTCAGGTCTTTGTGTTTTGCTGTGAAGAATAGCATGGTAACTATTTTTGCAAACCAAGGGCTCTTCTTGCTCACAGTCAGTCAGATTCCTGTTAGACATCTATAAGGTGCTCCTAACGCTTAGTCTTGAAAATAAGCCAAGGTAGGCCTTCAGACTCCTCTTTCCCACAAGTTCTCTGCCTCCAGGAACATTTAAAGAAGGTATTGCCTTTGTGTGTTAAAAAAAAAGAAAAAGAAAAAAAAATCATCTGTGTGACAGTTTGCCCTTAATATCCATCTGCAGCACAGAGAAAGCAAATGTGGGGCTATCTCCAGCGCAGATGGTTTCTGTAAAACATTAAATGATTTTATATGATGCCAAAGTGGTCATGGTGAAACCCTGAGGCATTAGCAGCAGTAAATCAGTGAGCACACTCTCATGGGTTGGTACTGAGACAGATTCTGTATATAGATCACTATCATGTAAAATACATTAACACATGCCTTGAATTGACCTTGTTTGATTTATTAATAATTTAAGAACCAAAGATGACTCTAGGTACCCTAATTACAGCCCAAACTCTTGAATATAAAGTCTATCATTCAGTCATTTTCTTACAACAGCTTTATCATGATATAACTTCCATATTACACAATTCATCCATTTAAAATAAGAAATTCAATGTTTTTTGTTTTAGTATATGCACATGGTTGTGCAACCATTACCACAATATAAATAATTTAAGAACCAAAGATGACTCTAGGTACCCTAATTAAAGCCCAAACTCTTGAGTATATAGTCTATCATTCAGTCATTATCTTACAACAGCTTTATCATGATATAACTTCCATATTACACAATTCACCCATTTAAAATAAGAAATTCAATGTTTTTTGTTTTAGTATATGCACATGGTTGTGCAACCATTACCACAATATAATTTTAAGACATTTTTTCTTCTCCCTAAAGGAAACCCAGATCCATTAGCAATCACTCATCAGGCCATACCCCAAACATTAGCCTTAGACAACCATTAATCTACCTTCTGTCTTTATATGTTTGCCTATTCTGGACATTTCATATAAATGTAATTCACACAATATGTATGTAATCTTTTCTAACTGACTTCTTTCATTTAGCATGATGTGTTAAAGGGCCATCTGTGTTGTAGCATGTATGAATACTCAATTGTTTTCACTTGTCAAGTAATATTCCATTATATGGTGTTATATAAATGAGCTAAAATGGACTTTTTATATCAGACCATTGTTTATTTCTTCACTGCAGGCTGATACCCATTAACTCAAACCCCACCAAAGTCAAGCTCAAATTTTCACAAGTTCGATTATTTCTTTTTTCTTTATTTCAAAATATTAAGGGGGTAAAAGTGCTTTTGTTACATGGATATGT
>NW_012145213.1:3593-3933 GCF_000956105.1 Propithecus coquereli
ATATTAAACATACACACACACACACACACACACACACACACACACATTTACTATTCTATGTTTATATGTAGTATTAACACTTAAATTAGGTCTGTGATCTATCCTGAGATAATTTTTGCATATGGTAGCAGTAGAGGACCAAATTCATCTTTTGTATGTGGATGTCCAATTGCCCCAGAAAAATGTGCTGAAAAGACAAGTCCTTTCCCATTGCAAGAATTCTTGTAGAAAATCTGTTGGCCATATATGTAAGTTTTGTTTTAGGATCTCAATTCTATTCTACTGATCTCTGTAAGTATCCTTTTGTCTTTATTATTGTAGCAATGTATAAAGCTTTAAA
>NW_012145213.1:14266-14944 GCF_000956105.1 Propithecus coquereli
TTACTTTTTGAACATGTTTAGATTGGCACATAAATTGAAAAGCTAGTACGGAGCGTTTCCGTATATCTAGTGCCCAGTTTTCCCTGTGATGAACATCTTACATTAGTACGTAACATTTCTTACAGAAAAATAACCAATATTGACACATTATGATTAACTAAATTCCATACTTTTTCCAGTTTCATTAGTTCTTACCTAAGATTCTTTTTCTTTTCCAGGATCCCATCCATTGTATTTAGCTGTTATGTCTCCTTCAGCTGCTCTTGGCTGTGACAGTTTCTCATATTTTTCTGATTTCTCATGACATTCATTTTAAGAAGTATTGCTTAAGTATTTTACAGACCATTCCTCGAGTAAAATTTGTCTAATGTTTTTCTCATGATTAGACTGAGCTTATGGGTTTTTGTGGGGAAGACCACAGAGACAAAATACCATTTTCAGAACATATTTTCAAGAGTTTCAAACTATGCAATTAAAATCACATCACAAAAGTAAATGCGTGATTGAATTTCTCTTCTTTTTAAAGGAGAAATTCTGTCCTTTGCCATCTAGTACTGGAAAGATGCTCCATGCTGAGTTTCTTTTTTTCATAATTTTTTTTCTTGGTTTGTAGGAGATTCCAGTAGCAGCCATTTTCATTTCAGTTAAAATTCAAATAGTTGGTGCAGTTTGGCTTCC
>NW_012145213.1:17489-18786 GCF_000956105.1 Propithecus coquereli
TATTTTAATAATACCAAGGCTAAAAATGGTCCTCAAATTCAGAGTGGTCAAGTAGGTCAAACGGGCTGCCAGCTCATTTAAGTGGCCCCACGACTGCATACACAGTTCAAGTTCACTGTGAAGAACTGCCTGAAACAGTTGGAAACTGTGTATAACAGCTACATCATGTCACCCACCCTGTTGACCTGTTTAGTGCCTTGCTGGGTAGATGAGGTGGGTTGTTGGAGCATAGCCACCACCCAATCCTATTAGCACACTGGCCCTGTTCATTGTTGCATTTTTTTCTGCCTCTGTCTAGAATTATATGCCTTTCCACATCCTGGGGTTGGGGGGTGTGCAGGGTGGAAGCTGGGAGTCCTGGATCTCCCGACTTCAAAGGAATTATTTGACCTGACAGCTTCAATCTCCTCATTTTACAGAAGAGTTAAATGAGTCTAAGGAAATTTAAGCTGTCCAATATTGAAACACCTACTTAGTTTTAGAAAAAGTATTTGGAACTCAAGTCTCCAAGCTCACATTCCTTGTTTTGCTAGAATTTGAAACCCTTGAGAGTTTTTTTGTATTTATGCATTTATTAACAGAGGGACAATGTAGTATAGCATCCAAGAGTATGAGTTCTGGAGTCAGACTACCCAGATTCAAGCCTGCTTACTATGAACTAATTTTTGGACCATGGCCAAGTCTTTTAGCTTCTCTGTTTCTTCATTTCTTCTGTCAAGTAGGTACAATAGTACCATCTCCTTCACAGATCTGTTGTACAGGCACAGAATATACAACATTTTGTGGAACATTATAAGATTTCAATAAAAGTTAGCTACTATCATTCAATGAATAATTCATTCAACCTTAACAATTATGTATTTGGTGCCTTCCATATGCCAGGTAATATTGTAGACCCCAGGGACAGAGCCGCTGATGAAATAGGCACCATCACCACTCTCTAGCCCCTCTTCACCGCACGACTCCACCCAAAAAAAGTAAAGAAATAATCTCATGAATCCATCTCCAATAATTGCTGCTATTAGTTTTAATTAAAACTAAAGGAAAGGAGGAGAATGGCAAGGGTCAAGCACACAGAAGTAGATTATGCAGGCCCTGTTAAATTCATGAATGTCATTAAAATTCTGGATTGTAATGTATGCAGTAGAAGTTTTTATGTTTTTAACTACAGGTATTTCTACCACAATGCGATAAGTGAGCTTTTAATTTTTTTTTTTTTTTTTTGAGACAGAGTCTCACTGTATTGCCCAGGCTAGAGTGCCATGGCGTCAACCTAGCTCACAGCAACCTCAAACTC
>NW_012145213.1:22633-23822 GCF_000956105.1 Propithecus coquereli
AGAGCACATCACGATTACAAATTGCCAACTTTTAAATAAATAGTTTCTTATAATTAGTGGTTTCCATATTGGACAGTGTAGTTCTAAGTTAACTTTACATGATCATTATTTTGCAAGAATGAAAAGATGCAATAAAATATGTATTTTTATGTTTTGGTCACTATCTAACAGTTGTAATCCTTCAGACAGTAGAAAAATTTTTATACCCTGTTTTATTTATTTTTTTAGAAGAGCCTTTGTACAATACTTTCAGAGTATAACTTTTGGACACTCCCCATCTTGCATCTTATCTCAAGAATGGAGCATTGCTACCACATTAAATGTTTAAATTTGAATATTTGTGAAGGATAGATTATACATTTTTATTACGTTAAACATAACTGAATAAGCATTGAACTGGATTGCAGCTGACTGGTTGACAAAAGTGCCCGGTTTTATGGACATTTAATTAAGCATGTATTGCTTTTGGTTTTAGTTCTATTGTTTTGAAGGTCTTATATATATTTTCTGGCTTCTAACATTTTTGGCCCCAGGAAACCTAACGGGCTCTGAGCATTGTGCCCCTTCTGCCAAATGTGTAAACGCCCTGGCTCAAGCAACATTTTCCATGTGCCTCCTTGCAAATTGTAGGAAGTGCTTCTATTCCTTTAGCTCTCAATGTAATTGTCACTTATGACAGAGTTTTGCTAACGTAAGTTTTACCGTGAGAATCTCCTGTTTGCTTTTTTCCACATTGGCATAATTTGCCCTTGTTTATTTATTTGACTGTTTATTTTCTATTTCCGATTTTAGAGAGACAAATATCGTGCCTTCTTTCTTATCTACTGCATAATTAAGGACCTGGTACATTATAGACAATGAATTTTAGATAAGTGAACTTAAAAAATGCTCGTTATAAGGAAAGGTTGAAAGCTTATTTTACCTAAATGCAGAGTAAATATTGTCCATCTGGTGGGGATCCAACATTTCTCTGAGCTGTGCACCATCTACAAAGCCGTTCCCACATATCCAGTGTTTCTAGTAATAGTAAGGCTAGAGAAGCAATTGTTTAAAATTTTAAGCTTACAAAGCCTTATAATTATCTAACATTTTACCAATCATTTACATTTTAGTAAGATCATTTACTTTTACATTTAGCAATTTATTTTGTTCTTTCCTGGGTGATCTGAATCTTTCTATTCTTTAACCT
>NW_012145213.1:26005-26558 GCF_000956105.1 Propithecus coquereli
TTCATTCAAGATCTAAATTCTTTGTACCACGTTTTGTTTTTTTTTTTTTTTTTGAAATTTGCCTTGTGGAAATGTATTTAAAGGATGTAGAAGGATACAGTGAAGAAGGTCTTTCAATAGAAACTCCATTGAAAACAAACATACAGCCAGGGTTGCCACTAAGGCAAACAAGAACCCTGGCAAATATTACTTTGCAGGGCATTTATTTACATATAAAAATTGAGTCACCCCAAATCAGTCTGTGAGTACCATTCTGGCAGTCCAATTTCCAGGATCTTACAAAAAAAGAAATACAGTGCCCTTAAGCAGGACCTATCTCTTTCATAAGGTGCCTACTGGGAATCAGGGCGTGGGCATGTGGCCTGGTACAACCCCATACTGCAATCCCTGGAACTCCACAGGTCACCCATGAACCCACAGGTTGTGTCAAAGTGAGCCCAAAATGGGAAAAACGGACGCTGAGGCCTAAACACTTCCAGCCCAGACTAGGGAGCCCTGATCAAGATTCCCTTCTCGGGCTGCTCACAGATAGCCAAGGACACAGGAAGGGTCT
>NW_012145213.1:26714-27216 GCF_000956105.1 Propithecus coquereli
AAATTTGCCTTGTGGAAATGTATTTAAAGGATGTAGAAGGATACAGTGACGAAGGTCTTTCAACAGAAACTCCATTGAAAACAAACATACAGCCAGGGTTGCCACTAAGGCATACAAGGACCCTGGCAAATATTACTTTGCAGGGCACTTATCTACATATAAAAATTGAGTCACCCCAAATCAGTCTGTGAGTACCATTCTGGCAGTTCAATTTCCAGGATCTTACAAAAAAAGAAATACAGTGCCCTTAAGCAGGACCTATCTCTTTCATAAGGTGCCTACTGGGAATCAGGACGTGGGCATGTGGCCCGGTACAATCCCATACTGCAATCCCTGGAACTCTACAGGGCACCCATGAACCCACAGGTTGTGTCAAAGTGAGCCCAAAATGGAAAAAAAAACAGACACTGAGGCCTAAACACTTCCAGCCCAGACTAGGGAGCCCTGATCAAGATTCCCTTCTCGGGCTGCTCACAGATAGCCAAGGACACAGGAAGGGTCT
>NW_012145213.1:29327-29716 GCF_000956105.1 Propithecus coquereli
TTTTTTTTAAAAAGGAGTAAGTCTAACATCTACCGGTACATGGCTCCACATTGGTAATGAGTAATGAAAACCCATGGTTCTTAAACAATGTATGTTTCTAATGCAAATGAAACAACAGTTGCCAAGATTTCTTTTCCACAAGGAAACTAATTAATATTTAATTAACTCTGTCTTGATGCTTCTAGATTTGAGAATAGAAATATGATAACATGGGGACCAATTCAAACCATTATGAGTGTGTAAAAACATATGTAAGTATATTGATACTTCTGCTCTTTCTAGAAAGGCTTTTAGATTGCTCACAGAAAAGTGAATTACTATAAATAATATAGAACTCAAGGCTAAGGAAAAGAGACAAATGCAAAAGTGCCAAGCACAGTAATCAACTG
>NW_012145214.1:0-991 GCF_000956105.1 Propithecus coquereli
AATATGAATAACCATTAGAACAACGCAGTAATAATTTCTGCAGGCAAGATAAACAGATGAATGCTAAAATTAGGAAGTTTTAAAAATAATATAATTTCACAGCATCAATGTGTCTCCTCTAAAGTATTTGTTGAATATGAAAAGAAGAAATAGTGACTTTACTTTGAAGCACTTGGCAGATACCACTTTAAACACAGTACCAAGATTAATGTCACTGGGATACTTCCCTTAGTAGAATGGGTTCTAGCTCTATCCAGGATAATACAAGAGGTGCTATATCACCATTGTTTTTTGTGGCTGAGTAGAATTCCATGGTATACATATACCACATTTTATTAATCCACTCATGTATGTATTCATGGGCACTTGAGTTGATTCCAAATCTTTGCAATTGTGAATTGTGCTGCATTCGAGAGCAGATATCTTTTATGGAGAATGTCTTTTGTTCTTTTGGGTAGATGCCCAGGAATGGGATTGCTGGATCAAATGGTAGTTCTACTTGTATCTCTTTGAGGTATCTCCGTATGGCTTTTCACAGAGGTTGTACTAATTTGCAATCCCACCAGCGGTGTATGAGTGTTCCTATCTCTCTGCATCCATGCTAACATTTATTGTTTCAGGACTTTTTGATAAAAGCCATTGTCACTAGAAATAAATGATATCTCATTGTAGTTTTAATTTGCATTTCCCTGATGATTAGAGATTGGTATTAACTGATCAACACTTAAGTGAACATATATTAATAACATTCATTGGGTGTCGGGCAGATGGGAAAGGGGTGGAGGAGATGGGTATATACACACCTAATGGGTGCAATGCACACTGGGGATGGACACGCTTGAAGCTCTAACTCGGGTGGAGCAAGGACAATATATGTAACCTAAACATTTGTACCCCTGTAATATGCTGAAATAAAAAAAAAAAATTTAAAAATGATTAATGTCACTGATGTTGCGTTACTATCAATGTCATAGGCCCCCTACTACAATGT
>NW_012145215.1:0-1092 GCF_000956105.1 Propithecus coquereli
ATCCTTTTAGACCTCCTGTAGCATGTCAGGCACAAAGCTTGCCAACATAGAAAACCACTATCAGCTTTAATGTCATCTTTGCTACTTTGAATTTCCAAATGCCATTTCTTTTTTGAGTATATATTTCAGAAACTTGTAAAGTTGTCACCTAAGACTTTAAACTTTGTGGTATCTCCTAAGACTTTAAAACTCTGTGGTATCTGCAATTGCTTTTTCCAAAAATATTTTTATAGATAGCTTGACTCTTAGTTTTAACCCTGGATAACTATAATGATTGAAGCTTTCAAAATACTTACGTTCTATGTACTATGTATACAGCTCCCAAGAGTAAACATAATATAGAAATGTGGCTTGTACACATTTAGCTTTGATTTACAAACTTACCTTTAAAATTAGGGTTCACAAGTTCCTTACGATTGGAACACTGAAGGGCATTTCCATAAACTAAGTCCAAAGCACAAAGCAGAAGATGGTAAGAATTGACCAAATCATCACTAATCATGGGAAAATTACCTATAGAATTACAAACAGTTATAGAGTTAAATTAGTATTTTAAAAATAATATCTTCCTTTAATTAGAATGACATTATACAACATTATACAAAGTTGACTCAAGAGTTACATTAAGTGTTTTGACAAATTTATGTTTTGAGATATTACTCTTATTAATAAATTTCTAAGAGTTTAATGAAAACAAAAACTTTACTAACAATGCTATTTGTTCAATATTCATTAGTATTTGTTAAATACCTAGTGCTGACTAAAACTATCATCATTGTGCTCTTCTTTGAAAATTCTGAACACAAAAACTTCATAAATTACCTCAAACTGTAAGAAATTGTTTTGTATGAAAACATTTTTCTGTCATGAAAACTACTAGAAATACTTAGAAGGGGACAGCTGAAAAAATGATTCATATAATTATTAATCTCATATGTGTCCTTTAACAAGACCAGAACCTTTAATCAGACTCCTAACAGTAACATTTCCAATACATTCCTATAAGCTCAGACAAATTAATGCAACAGGAACACCATTAAAGATATTTAAATGCTAAAGCTACTATCCCAAGAATAACTTGCTGATGCTTGG
>NW_012145216.1:0-1745 GCF_000956105.1 Propithecus coquereli
ATAGATTTAACATTTATCTATAATTTTCATTGAAAAGTTATAATTTAACTACTTTTGCTAAATGAGAAGTCATCTCTTTATTACAGAATTATCTCATAGTATTAATTATTTTGTCTTTAGACTTCAGATCCAATTCTATTGCATTTAGACTATAACCTAAGCCAAGTGTCATATCCTCTCAAAGATTGGCTTTACTCATCTATAAATCTGGGACAATCAAATTATATTGAGGTAGCAAGAAAATAATGCATATAAATCATTTGACACAATGCTTACATGGTATGCAGAACTCTAAGATGGTTCCTGTGATCCCTTGCAACCTGTGTGAGTGCTCAAGTGTGAGGGACCTGTTGATCTGATAAAATATCTCTTCCTTGATTATATTAAATTATATGGCAAAGAGATTTTTCAGATGTATAATAGTAAAGGAACATAATACCTGAGTTCATGTACCTGGTGCTCAATTCAATCTAATCAGTTGAGTTAATCAAGGAAAGTATCTTCATGGGCCTGATCAAATCAGGTGAGACATTAAAATCAGGAAGGTCCTTCGAGTGTCTCCTTCAGAGATATTGAAAGTGTAACAGAGTCTGTTGAGGAAATCGTGAGATAAGGAACTTTTAGTTGCCTCTACGAGCTGAGAATGGGCCAGCAAATAGCTTCAGTTCTACAACCTCAATGAACTGAATTCCACCAACGATGATGTGAGCTTGAAAGAGGACCCCAGCCTACAGAAAGACACACGACTTGGCTGACACCTGGATTTCATCCTCCAAGACCATGAGCGTAGAACCCAGTCACATGTGCCTGGACTTTTGACCTTCAGAACTGTCAGTTAATACACAGATATTCTTTCAAGCTATTAAGTGTATAGTAATTTGTTATATGGCAATAAAAATTAAAATTAAAATGACTGTTAAGCTCATATCATGCAGACAATAAACAAATATTATTATTACTGTTGTCCCCCAAATTATTAATAATGGTATTTAAATAGAAGTGGTCAAAAATTTCTAGAAAATATTGCATTTTTAATATTTCATTCAAAATCATTCTAAAGTATGCCTGCCACACATTTTGTATTTGACTTACAGAGCAGAGTAATAACCAAAATTTTCACAAGTTATGAAATTTCATAATTCAGCATGACAGTTTTTGATTTTAATTAGATTCACAGATTTTTCACACAGCGAGCACCAGTAATTTTCAGTGTATGTTATGAAATTGTTAAAGAAGGAGGAAGAGGAGGAGGAGTAAAGGAGTGGGAGAGGAGGAAAAGGAGAAATAGGGGAAAAGGAGAAGGAGGAGAAGTTTCCATTGCTGCTATAGCAATGGTCACCTCCGGGGAAAGAAGAGATAAACTAAGATACAGAGTATATTGAAAAACACAGAGCAAAGGAATTCGACTTAAATGGCTTAAAAAATGACTCTATAATATGATCTTAGGTAAACTCCTATCAACAGCCTGTTTAAAATCCTTCAAAGTTTCCCCATAAAAAAACTCACAGTGTTTCTAATATCTACTTTTGGATGCCTGTCTGTTTTCAGCTATTAGTTCCTTCCACAACACCTCTGGTATAACAAAAGCCTCCTCTTGACTACCTATAAAAAGCTATTTTTTCCCTCAAATACCTGTGTTCCTCTAAAGCCATTTTCTCTACCTTGAGTGCATTATAAACACCTATTTAATAATAATAAAAAATGTCCAACTCAACTATCACATTTTTGAAGCTCTCTACAAGTCC
>NW_012145217.1:0-1099 GCF_000956105.1 Propithecus coquereli
TACATACTTAACATTGATGGAAATAGAGCCATTAAGTAATAATAATTCAACAGTGTTTTTAACAGCTTTATAGAGGTATGGTTGACATATACAAAACTGCATGTTAAGGTATAAAATTTGATAAATGAAACCATCCACAACAACCAAGATAATTAACATATCTATCACCCCAAACTTTTCTTGTGACCATTTGTAATCCTCCTTCCCTCCTCTCCTGCTACCTCCCACTCCCATCCCCAAAAGGCCACTGATCTGTATTCAGTTACTATTTTTATTTGCATTGTCTAGAATTTAATATAAATGAAATTACATAGTATGTGTACTACTTTTTTTCCTTTGGCTTCTTACATTTGGCATAAATATTTTGAGATTCATATGTCACAGCATGTATCAATAGCTCATTCCTTTTCATTGCTGAGTAGTATTTCATTGTATCAAAGCGCTATAGTTTTTAAATCCATTCACCTATTAATGGACATTTTCATTGTTTCCAGTTTTGGGCTATTACAAATAAAGCATCTGCAACTATTTGTGTATAAGACTTTGTGTGAACAAATGCTTTCATGTCTCTTGGGTGAATCAATCTAAGTGCCCATTGATGGATAAATGGATAATGAAAATGTGGTATATATACACAATGAAATACTATTTAGTCACAAAAGGAATGAAATTCTGCCATTTGCAGCAACATAGATGAACCTGGAGGTCATTACGTTAAGTGAAATAAACCAAGCACAGAAAGAAAAACATTGCATGTTCTCATTCATATGTGAGAGCTGAAAAAATGGATCTCATGAAGTTAGAGGTAGATTGGTAGTTACCAGAGGCCAGGAAGTATGCAGGAGGATGAAGAGAAGTTGATTAATGGGGACAAATATAAGGTTTGATAGAAGAAATAAGATCTAGTGTTTGATAGAACAGTAGGGTGACTATAGTTTATAATAATCTACTGTACATTTCAAAATAGCTAGAAGATAATTTGAATGTTTCTACCATAAAATATTTAAGGTGATTGATATCCCAAGTACACTGATTTGATCTTTACAAATTATATGAACGTATTAAATTATTACATGAACCGCAAAAATATGTATATTTA
>NW_012145218.1:0-1207 GCF_000956105.1 Propithecus coquereli
ATGAATGGAAAAGAATAGAGAAAAAGGAAGAGAAGAAATAGAAGTTTTGGTTAAATTTGAATAGGAATTTCCTATATACAGGACCTTTGATATTGTAAAGAAATCTTTTAAATCAGTTTTGGTTATGTTCTGTGGAGAAAATTATTTGCCGTAAGACTGTTCTCAAATTTGAATGGCTGTGGCTACGTGAGAAAGTTGGCAAATTCTCTCACCTGAAAAAGTATAAAGTTGGACAGCATTGGTAAAAACAATTATTTCAGTGCTCTGGAAATTGATCAAAGGAAACAACAATCTGAAAGTATTTACGCTTACACAACAGCTGAACTTTGGGAAAGAACCATGGGACTCTGTGGCATTCTTGACCAGGTTTGCTCCCATTTCCCCGCTTCCTGCTTGGTCAGGTGTAAAGGTTCTGCCAGGGTGGGGCAGGCCGTGAAGAACAATCCTGAGGCTGCATAAATGCACATAGGAACAGGGAAAGGGCCCAGCAGAAAGTGGCCTAAACTTTGTGTTTTACCCATTGGCAGAGGACAGAAGCTTGACTGGCTAAGGTATTTGAACACAACCTCTGTTCAATCATTGCTTGACCACTAAACTATGCAGATGCAGGGGTGATGCTGAGAAAGACAACCTTAAAAAAACAAAAAAGCAAGCCGAGATATCTGTTGCTGCACATTATAATACAGAGGGGAGGGGGCTTAGCAGATTTACAGCTCTAGCTGAAAGAAGTTACCAAGCAAAGAATAAACAAACCAACAGCAATGATAATCTTCATGGGAAAAAATCAGCCCCCAGAGTTGCTAAAATATTAATACATTAACTAAAATATCCTTTTTTCAGTGAAATATAATGCAAGACATACACAAAAACAAAAAATTATGACCCATTTGCAGGGGAAAAAAGCAATCAATAGCAATGGTCTCTGAGTGT
The DNA here is from genome assembly GCF_000956105.1 of Propithecus coquereli. Taxonomy (NCBI): domain Eukaryota; kingdom Metazoa; phylum Chordata; class Mammalia; order Primates; family Indriidae; genus Propithecus; species Propithecus coquereli. The sequence goes on from NW_012145218.1 coordinate 931, forward strand.
ACCCAGATTTTGGATTTAACAAAGACTTCAAAGCAGCTATTATAAATACTTTCAAAGAACTAAAACTATGTTTAAAGAATTAATGGAAAGTATGCCAACAATGAATCAACAAATATAGATTCTCTCAAGTTCTGCTCCTTTATTTATTAGAAATCATGTTGTAAAGGATTCTGGGCTTAAGGTATGTTAAATCCCCAAGTGCAGATATGTATAGCTTATATAGTAAATCAGCATTCTGTCATTGGCCTGCCTAAGGAAACTACTACTCATGTTGAGG
>NW_012145219.1:0-4919 GCF_000956105.1 Propithecus coquereli
GTGGTGTCAGCCTAGCTCACAGCAACCTCAAACTCCTGGGCTCAAGCGAGCCTCCTGCTTCAGCCTCCTGAGTAGCTGAGACTACAGGCAGTTGCCACCACGCCCAGCTAATTTCTTTTAATTTTTGTAGTGATGGGCATCTCACTATGCTGCCCAGGCTGGTCTTGAACTCCTGATCTCAAGGGATCCTCCTGCCTTGGCCTCCGAAAGTGCTAGGATTACAGGTGTGAGCCACCACCCCTGGCCCCATCAGCTGTTTTTCAACCCACAGAGTCCCTAGGGCTCCCAGGACTCCTGGTTCAGGAGAACCAATTTGAGTACAAAGGAGGAGAATGTTTTCTGTTTTTCAATCACCATCTTTTTCTCCATCCCTCTTTTTCCAAGGCAGACTCCTTAACTCTAGCTATATAGGGGTGGGTCCCATTCTTCATCTGTGAGCTGAGGGGATCAAGTAAGTAGATGATCTCTGAAGTCCCGCCCAGGGACGTGCTCTGATTCTAGGACTGCACTGGCAGCAAAGGAATAGGAGGGTAGACATGAGGAGGCACCTCTTGCCCCTCAGAAAGGGGATTCAGGGGAGCAGGGGCCTGACAAGGCAGCGCTCCCTGTCCCCAGAGAGAAATGAGGATTGGGGGCCTGCAGCAGCTGGCCTCCTTAGGGCCAAGGGTGAGCAGGGGACTTGGGAGGGTGGCTCGGAGGTGGCCTCGTGCCATGGAGACCCTTCCAGCTGCTCCTGCCTCACACCCAAGTTGGTCAGAGGAGCCACCTCGCCCACACCCCTCAGTGGGGCCTCCTCACCTCTCCATTCTCCCCCGAACTGCTGGGAGGGCTGCGGACCCCTCACTGCCCCTTGCCTGGCCAGCACAGGCCCTGGTTTGGATATGGGCTGTCTTCTCCCTCAGCTGGAACTCACGGGCTCACCCTCGCTGCTGGCATTCCTCTCTCTTCCATGTCCCCAGACCAGGGAAGGGCACCGTCACCTCCAGACCCCGAAGTCAGCCACCTGTGCAACATCCTGGCCTCCTCTCCTCCCCTGCCCTTCTACCTGCCTAAACTCCTTCGAACCTCCTCGCACACCCCTGTCCTCTCTGCTGGCGCTCTGCCTTCTAAAGATGCCGGGCAGCTGCGGCCCTGGCACCCACGCTGCCTCCCACCCGTGCCTGCTCACGCTGTCCCTCCACCCAAGGCCTCCCTCTAGACTCAGTTTAGGTCTCGTTTCTTCCAGGAGACCTTCCCAGAGTCCTCAGGCTGAATGAGGGCCCCTATTTGGCGTCCTAGACTGATCCCTCTCTTGGCCCCCTGACCACACGATGAGCAAAGAACCTGTTTATGAGTCTGAGGTCCCCGAGCTCCAAGACCTCTACATGTTTGTCTTTGCGGTCCCCAGCTCCTAGCACATAGTAGGTGCTTAACAAATATGCATGATGCTGAAAGAGTGAACTGTGGGATAGGAGGACCCTCTGGGGGCCCTGGAGGGATGGGGGCTCCTGTTCTCCGCAGGTCCCATCTTACCTTTCTTTCTGCTTCCTGTTACACTTGGGGTGCAGCTCCGGACAGCCCTGGGGACCTGCCACGGCTCCTAGTTCCCAGTCGTGCAGTCCTGAGTTCAACAGGGATATAGTGAGGAGGGGGGGAGGGGCGGAGTGAGGTCCAGCCCTCAGACAAAGGACATCCTCCTTCAGTGGACACTCCCCACCCGCTCCAGCCTGCAGGCTCAGCCCCTAATGACCTAGAGGATGCCCGAGCACATGATTTCCTGAGAAGACAGTGACCAGTGTGTCCTGAGACCCTAGTCTGGACCGGGCTCCCTCCCCCATTTCAGCTGAAGGGGCCCTCAGTGGCAGGGGAAGCCAAGGAGGCAGGTCCTGGTGCAGGGAGATGGGGCGGGGCGCATGCTGGGGCAGACCTAAGGCCCTGCTGCCTCCAGCCCGTGCCTCTGCCCTTGCCTGTCTTTGCCCATCAATTCCTGGTGGCTGTTGCTCCACCCTGGGACCCAGGAGGGAGGGCCCTGAGGTCCCAGGAGCGTCAGGAGAATGGCAACACAAAGAAAGAAACCATTTCAGATGAGAAAGAAATGGACAAAGAGATGAGCTGCGGTGAGAGGCGGGGAGTGAGGTCAGGGTGACCAACTCGTCCGGGTTTGCCCAGGACTGTCCTGGCTTTAACTCTAGAAGTTCCGGGGCAATAGGGGATGGTTGACACTCAAAGTAGGGTGGGGGACACAGGCGAGGGGACCAGAGGAGCAGTTGTCTGAGGCAAGGCCTGCAGAATTCGCTTGCTGGAGGCACAGTGCAGACACGCCAGCCTTCTGGCTCTTCCCACTCTCCAGAGGGCCGAGCCTCTTCCTCAGGCCTGCACCCAGCTGCTGCGGGACACCCCAGGCTGCCGGCAAATGCAGGGGACCCTGCCCCCTCCCACCACCTATGGTCCCCGCTATTTCCCCACCAGGTTGCCTTACCTGTCTAGGGGAGGCAGCTGCCACCTGGGAGATCTCAGGGAATTGTGGCAAGCTGGCTGCAGGAGAGCGACCTTTGTCCCCACCCCCCCTCCTCTAGGAACTGCCTTCACCATATAAGGGAAGATAGGGCCCCAGAGAGAGAAAGAATGGGTGAGGGGGTGGGGAGGCAGGTGCTGGCCAGGTCCCTGGGTGCCCAGAGCCCAGCAACAGCCTGACAGCCAGAGGTGATGTGCCCCACCCTTGGCTCCTAAGCAAGCAGCGAGGCATGGGCTGGTCTTCTGCCTGGCGCCCAGGCCCGCCTCACTGCAGGCAGACAGCACCGTCCAGGGAGGGTCAGGAGCACCTGGACACTTCCTCCTATCCACTAAGAGAAGGAGGCTCAGTTGTCCTCCCTCCTTCCCCGGGGGAATGGTTCATGGGGAAGGAGGGGCAGGACTCCTGGGTTCTAGAAGCCCCAGACCCAGGGATGGAGGGCCAGGGCTTCACACTTGGGACCCCTCCAGGACAGATGGGACACTGGCACTCTAGAGGTCTCTTCTCTTCAGCAGGACCCTTGCTTAGAGAGGGCCCCAGCAGACACATGTGCTTTCTGTCCACGCCTCTCAGGATCAGTGGCTCCGCCTGGAGTTTTTATGAGTTGTCATAAATCAGTGCCTTTGCACTTTGCTCTGCCTCCCTGTCCCAGAAGCCAAGGCTTCAATTTCTGACCCCTGACCCCAGGGGATCCATGGCCTTCAGGATGGGACAGGAGTGCAGCCCTCTCTGGGGGGGGGGGTCTGGCTGACAGACAGACCAGCTTCACACACAGACTCAGCACCTAGGGCAGCCGCCCCCAACCTGCACAAATTCTCCTGACCCCTCTGAACCCTGGTCCTTGGGAGGGTGAGATGAGGTGGGCTAGGTGAGGGCAGACCCACCTCCTGACCACACCTCCCAAGAGTTCTGGAGATCAAATGTATCCGAGGGGGCTACATTCCAAGACCCCCAGTGGATGCCTTGAAACCATGAATGGTAAGTACCAAGTCTGACTGCTGTGGCTCAGAACACGTTTCTGTTCATGTCTTCCACACACAAATTAATGCCTTTTCCATCTGAACAGAACACTTACATGCTGTGGCCATGACTTTTGCAGTTCGAGCTGCAACAGCACAACTGGCACGAATGGATAGACCCACCTGCAGCACACGAGAGCCTGTTTCTCCATCTCTCTCCAACACTGGGCTCCAGCCCTGAAGAGAATCTCAGTTTGATTGTCAAAAAACAAAAGAGTCACGTTGATTTGTGTTTCTTTGATTACCTGTGAAAGAGATCATTTTAAAATATATTTATTGGCTATGTCTTTTGTGAGTTTTTAATTAACTTGTTGGAATTGTTTATATATTTTGTATTGAGGCTGGTAACTTGCCTGTCATTTATGTTGTACTTTTCTCTAGTTTGTTGTTTACCTTTTAATTTAGCCCAAAACACATATATGTTTTTAAAAAATTGTTTCCAATTTCCTTGATTTTCTATGATAAATGCCAAATATATAGAAAAGTAGGAATAATAGTACATGGACTCAAGACTTAATGTTTGCCATTGTGTGTATATATATTTGAAAGTAAGTTAAGGACATCATACTTCAGCCAAAATATTTAATTTTTCACACATCTCCTAAGAATGAGGACATTCTCCTTCATAACTGTAATATAACTTTCGCATCTGAGAATATGAACAATTATTTCTAGTATATCTAATATTATCTTCCCAGTTCTCAGTTAAATTTCTCCAATTATCTTCACAACGACTTTAACTGCTTTTATTGATATAGGATCAAATCAAGATCATGCATCTCCTTTGATTGCTCTATCTCTTCAGTACTTTTTGTTTTCTTCAGCATTTTTTAATCTAGAAGAGTCCTCTCCCTTTTTTTTTTTTCTGCTGACATTAACTTACCTGAGTCAAAGACAGTTGTCTTGTAGAATGTTCACACTGGGGAGCTCTTCCCTTAGGGTGTCATTGAATTGGTTCCTCTTCCTTCTGTATGTCCCACAAGCCCGAAGTGCATCCAGTAGGTTCTGGTTTAACACTGTATTCGAGAATACTTTATCGGCCCATGCTTCTCAAACTGTAATAGCATAAAGAATCACTTGGGAATCTTGTAAAGTATAGAACCCGACTGAATAGGTCTGGGGTGGAGCCAGAGATTCTGCATCACTAGCAAGCTCCCAGGTGATGCTGCCATGCGGGGCCTTGGACCACACTTTCAGTAGCATGGTCAAAAGTGATGACATTGCATTGCTCAGGAAGTATCCAATGTCAAGTTATCCCCGCACGAGCAATGCAAATTTTGAACCTTTAGTTACAGTGGTAACTGCCAGATACCCCACTGCAAAGGCACATTTCCCCCTCTTGCAGTCAGAAGTCGTATTGGGGTGACCATTTGGCACTGGCAGCACAAAAGTTGTTGATTTTTTATTTA
>NW_012145220.1:0-1109 GCF_000956105.1 Propithecus coquereli
AGGCTGATGCCACGGCACTCTAGCCCGGGCAGCATAGAAAGAAATTAATTGGACAGCTAAAAATATATAGAAAAAATTAGCTGGGCATGGTGGCGTGTGCCTGTAGTCCCAGCTACTTGGGAGGCTGAAGCAAAAGGATTGCTTAAGCCTAGGAGTTTGAGGTTGCTGTGAGTGAGCTAGGCTGATGCCACGGCACTCTAGCCCGGGCAGCAGAGTGAGACTCTGTCTCAAAAAAAAAAAAAAAAAGTTCTAAGAGATAAATGAAGACAAAATAGGGAATTGAGATGAAAGAACATGAGGATTTGAAAAGGAACTAAATAGAAATTCTGGACATGAAAAATATTATATTTGAAATACACATGCATACACATACAGGTGAATTAAACAACGAGAATAGCCGAATAGAGATTTAGTGAATGGGTGGACAGATATTTAGAAAGCACCTGTAATAAAGCACAGAAAGGAAAAGATGATAAAGTAAGAAAGAGCTGTAGAAGATGGAATGAGATGTTCAATGTAAGTCTAGTGGAAGTTTTAAAAGTAGAATTAGATAGAATAAGGAAAATGCAATATTAGAAGAAATGAAGGTAGAAAACTTTCCCAAATCGACATGAGAGTTTAGATTGAAAATTTTAATTTCACAGTAAGTTCTGTCTACAGTAAATAGCATGGTACACTTGTTCAGCTCTCAAAAATGTTGAAGTTGTTTAGACTTCAGTATCATCTGTTTCTTCTGTCACCAGTTAGCTCAGTGAGTCAGATAACTTTACACATACTTAATATTAATTCTAGAAACAAATCTGCCTAACTGGCATGTTGTATATGATTTTAGCTTTAATTTGCATTTGAGTCTTTCATTTTTAGGACATTGTGAGCTTGTGGTGGTTTGCCTTAAATGTAATCTGGTATACAATGTTGGCTGAAAATCCGGGAGAGTATTTTTCAAACCTGTTCTCTATAAAGCCTTAGGGTTCTTGGGAATGTTGCAGTATGTGGAATGGGCAGAGGAGGCGCAGAGCTGACAGAACCTCAGGCTTTTATCTCTATTAATTCTTTTTTTCCTTTTTATTTTAAAGCTAGAAATGCTTTTTTTCTCCAAAAAACAATAT
>NW_012145221.1:0-1576 GCF_000956105.1 Propithecus coquereli
AGCTACCTTGGAGGCTGAGGTAGGAGGATCTCTTGATCCCAGGAGGTGGAGGTTGCAGTGAGCTATAAAGCCACAGCACTCTAGCAGGGGCAACACAGTGAGACTCTGTCTCAAAAAAAAAAAAAAAAAAAACCATGCAAGAGAAGAGCAGGAGAGCTTGACAACATTGCTTCTTTCCCCTTCTTTGGCCCTAAAATCAGGTCTGATGCCTGGAGCTGTGGCAGCTGTCTTGTGACCCTGAGGATAGAACACTAGCATGCTAATGACAGCAGAGCAGAATGAGAGGAAGAATTTGGGTCCCCCAAAGTGTTAGGCAAGGACTAAATCTGCAGGTGGCAGATACAGGCCAGGAGGGCAGTTCCTAGGGGCAGAGAAGGGATTGCAGGAAAACGCAGCTAACAACCACAGAGAGCAGGAACGTGAGGGTGCGGCACACACACCTGTGCAGCTGCAACTTCGTTATAAGAACACCTGTCAGTCATATATATCAATCACCTGGTAACGCCCCACACCACCCATAAGCCCACCCCCAGACTAGGCCAATAAAAGGAAACCTCCTGGGAGTCCATAATGTCTTTCCCCACTAGTGTGGACTGACTCGTTTCTCTCTGGAACATGCCCTGGCTTTGCATAGCTCCCTTCTTTTCTGCAGTACAAACCGTTTGTGTGGAATTGCTTCCTGTCTGTGGTCACTCCGTCACACTGGCCCTGCTTGTGAATTTTCTAAGCAAGGAGCCAAAGAACCAGGACGACAGTCTGCCGAGAGGTCAGACCTGACAAAGGCTTCCTCCAGCAGCTGAAGCAGCACCAGCAACTGCCTGCAGACATCTTGTTTTCCAAGGAAAGTAACCCCTCTTTTATTAAGTTCCTTGTAGTTACGTATTCTGTTAATAACATCTGAATGCATTCTTAAGTAATATATCCACAAATATATAATATTTCAGTCATGAGTCACTTTTCTAAGCTCTTTTTAAAGAAATGGGGTCTTGCTATATTGCCCATGCTGGTCTCAAACTCCTGGACTCAAGAGATCTTCTCTCCTCAGCCTCCCAAGTAGCCGGGACTACAGGCACATGCCACTGGGCCCAACTCTGAAGAGGCTTTTAAGAATCATTAAAGTCCTTAAAACTTGCAGATGGACCCACCCATGGTTATAAATCACCCTGGTATCTTTGGAAAAGTTAGGCTTAACCTATCAAAAGCCTGAATTTATTTCCTACTTAATTCTTTGACCTTCTTTCCTAACTTAAAAAAAAGTTTAATACAGAGGTTATATTATATTCCAGTTGGAGGAAGAAAAATATTAAAAACAAGATTGGCTAGGTGCAGTGGCTCATGCAATCCCAACACTTTGGGAGACCAGGGCAGGAGGATCACTTCAGGTCAGGTGTTAGGGACTAGCCTGGACAATACAGCAAGATCCTCTCTCTAAAAAAAAATTTAAAAATTAGCTGGGCATAAAAAAAAAGAATGGGAAGAATTTGGGTGCATTTTCAAAGTTAAAAACATTCCCTCTCATCATTCGTGGGGTTAAATATATAAAATATATGAATATGTAAAATACATAAGTATAGTT
>NW_012145222.1:0-1545 GCF_000956105.1 Propithecus coquereli
TCAGTGGAGGGCCTGACACATTATCTCAAGAGGTGGAAGGGAGGAGGAGGCATGCCATCTTCACAGTGCTACACTAGGTGCCTTTTGCATTGTCAATAGCTCCAGTGATTAAGAGAGAGAAGGAATATGGCAGACATCTTGATCCACACTTGATTTTAATCATCTCACTTGACCTTTGAAACCCTATATGATATTAATATGATTGTGCATTCTTTTCATTGAAGAAATAAATGCTCAGAAATGCATAATACACTAAAAATACCATAATCCAGACCTAAGCTTGCCAGCCTCCAAAGCCCATTCTTTCTCCATAATGCTAAGCTTCCTTTTCAAGCTATGTGGCTTTTGCCTCTAATGACTTTTTTCATTCACCTCTCCAACTTGACTTTATGACACATACACACATAGTCACACACACACAGAGACACATACACAGGCATAAACAGAGCTTAGGTTTAGCTCAGCATTATTTTTTTTAGTACCTGTTATTTGATTCTTTGCCAACCAGCCACCAAACAAACTGACTGAATTTTTCACATTGCATCTAGTTTGCTAAATGATAAGGGACATGTAGTAATAAAATTATGTCCCAGAGGACATTTTCACATTTTACTTGCTGTTTCTCTTTTAAAATTTCCATCGTTAAAAGCGTCAACAGCCATAGGCTCTGGATATAATAGCTTCAGCTGCAAATAAAGAATCGTGTTTATGGATGGAAGGTGTGAAAAGGACTATTACATCAGTCTCTCAGCTACTCCCCCACGCAACACTGTAGTGTGTTCAAATGAATGAGAGCAGTAGTGAATAAAGTAGTTCTTGAAACTTGTGTAAGATTTTCCATACCTAGATTTCAAATCGTTTTAGAGGCAAGTATTAATTTATACTTTTTTTGTCCTAATTTTTCATTTGGACACATTTAGGCACAGAAGAGATAATGAACTTGGCAGGGGGTCAGGAGCAACATACTGAAGGAAAAGGATGCTGATTTAAATGCTTCCTGCCTGCATTTCTCATAATGAAAGCACAGCCATACTGTTACACTTGTATTTTATGGTTCACTGAACAGCCACAATAACAAATTTTAAATACCTATCAAATGTCATAAAATGTCATTTAATATTGTTCTCAGTTTGTAAAGGGAAAATGAAAACTGATAAAGTTCATGTATATTTTGTGCAGGTTCAATACCCTAAATACCATACTATAAGACTTTCAACAAATATATAGTCGATTACAGTAATATGGTAATATTAAATAAGAGTGTGCTACAGTTTTTCAAGAGAATGCAGTTGTATTAAAAGGGTTCTTTTAATGATGCTCTAAACAATTTCTTTGGCTGCATCACAGCACAGGTTCAGTTGATAATAAAAATTGCCTTTGAACAGAGTACTCTAAATTTTTACAAGACTCCAATTCTCCTGTGCAATTATGGAATGTGAAATGTAATTCTCCCTGGAACCATAAAAGAATTAGACCAGAGAAATGCTGTTAAGAATAAAGCAAGATAAAAAGGAATGGCTTCAAAGACCCTTTTTATTTTTCTAT
>NW_012145223.1:0-1905 GCF_000956105.1 Propithecus coquereli
AGTAATCGACCGTGATATTGTCATGCCAGGAAGTTCAGTTACAGTGGAAAACGCGTGGCGTGCAGAGTCGGCAGGACATGGGACGACCTCAGCGCTTCCGAGCTGTGTGACCTTCTGCAATGCAAGTCCCTTCGCTTTTAGAAGCTTCCGTTTTCCCACTTGTAAACCCGAGGATAATATCACCCCAAATATGTATATTTCAAAGAACCTGACATAGTGGCCATCGTTCTTTAATATAATTCACCTTATTAATAGATTGGGGACAAAAGTCGTACAATAATCTCGTTTGACACGGAAAAAGGCATCTGAGAAAATACATCTATTCCCTGTTGTTTTTTTTTTTTTAAAAGGTTAAATTAGAAATTGATGGATAATTTCTTAATAAGAGCTGCTCAGGGAAATTTAAATTTCCTTCTGTTCTCCATCTCTCCTTCTCTTTTTTCTTTTTAGAAATACAGACAAAACACTGATAGGATTCTTTGTATCTGAGTCTTCATATAATAGTATATTAAGACCAGATCTTCCCAGTCTTTGTTTCTGCAGAGCCCCCAAGACAACGATGCTAACTATCTCCACTTCCCAAAGGGACGTGCCAGACCACGCAATCACAACTTGCACAGCAGATGCTTAAAACTAGTTTTGTTACCCTTACCCCAGATCCCAACTGGAGGGTATAAAATATTTGCAGGTTGGAGATTAAACAAAATGTCTCTGGAGGGTTTGATTGGTGTGCTATGAGCTCCCCCCACCAGATAGGAAGTGTGATAACTGTCCCACGCAGCTGGTGTCTGATGTATGCTTCAGAAATAAATCTTCCGCAGGCGACAGCTGGTTGAAAGCCCAGGGCGGCGGGAAGAGGTAAGTTTGGGAGGTGATTGTGTGCCCTCTAGTGGCGGATCTGAGGGCAGCGTTTCCTATGGGCTAGATGTGGGCACATCTGGGATTGTCCTAAATCCCCTGGAGGGACATGCCCTGGAGGGGCCGAGATCTCAAGAGGCTGGAACTGTCCCCCCTGAATCAGAGCCCCAGGGGGATGGTCTTGCTTGCATCTAGGAAACGGCTGGGGAGAGATGCCCATTTAGGTGGGGCGGGCTCTGAGGGACCCACAAATAACCTCACGGAATGGGTGTGAGCAGCTGGTGTGGGGGAGGGAAACGGGGAGAATGAAGTTGTTTTCAGATCACACCCCATGGTCCTTCTTGGTCAACATAACGACTTTTTTTACTCACTGTAAAAGGAAAGTTATATAAGATCATTAAAATTTTCCAGGAAAAAATCATAATCTGAGAAACATTTTTAAATTTCTGAAAAAATGTAAAGTCTATTTAATTCCCCTGTGAACCATACTGAAACCATTTGTTCACCCCCCCTTTTTTTTTTTGTGAGACAGAGTCTTGCTCTGTCACCCAGGCTGGAGTGCAGTGGTGTCATCACAGCTCACTGCAGGGCTCAAGCCAGCCTCCTGCCTCAGCCTCCCGAGTAGCTGGGACTACAGGCATGCGCCACCATGCCCAGCTCATTTTTTTACTTTTTATAGAAACTGTGTCATGCTATGTTGCTCAGGCTGGTCTCAATGTTCACATTTTTTTGTTGTTGTTCACACATTCGTAGATCCTTTTCCTTTTCTCAGAAGGAAACTGCTTAAAAAATAATTCACCAAGTATGGAAAAAGTCTAAATAAGAAAAATACCCTATCATCCAACTCTCAGTGTTAAATACTGGTAACGTCTTGCAACATATTCTTTTGGACTTTCAAATGCAAAAATTCTCTGGCTTGGGAGCGTATGTTCAGAGATAATGGGCATGGTTGTCCCTCTCTGAAACATCAGGATGACAGTGCTGTCTGGCCGCATCTGAGTGGGTCCTTCAGCTGCAAGTTCATTATCTCACACTTCCTTCCACACA
>NW_012145224.1:0-433 GCF_000956105.1 Propithecus coquereli
TTCAACAAGACATAAAAAGCATAATAAAGTAAGCTTCAAAGATATGGAAAGCAAAAATCAATAGAACTAATAAAATCAAGAAACCCACAGTTTTATATTTTAGATATTCTTAACATATCTCTCTCAGTAACTGATAGAAAAGCAGACAAAAGATGAGTAAGATATAGAAAATTTGAACAAAGTGGCTAATAAATTTGACAGCAATAGCGTATATACAAGAGTGTAAAATATACATTATTTTCCAATTGTGTTTAGAACAGTTATCAAATTGACCATATGGTGTACCATAATCAAGCAGAGTATGTTCTCCGACTAAGGTGGAACCAAGGCAGAAATTAGTTACAAAAAGAGAACTATGCAATTTCCCAACCTACAGAAATTAAGAAAAACTCTTTGACACAATAGAGGATTAAGGAAAAAATCTCAATGGATC
>NW_012145224.1:483-1159 GCF_000956105.1 Propithecus coquereli
AAAAATCAATAGAACTAATAAAATCAAGAAACCCACAGTTTTAGATTTTAGATAGAGATTCTTAACATATCTCTCTCAGTAACTGATAGAAAAGCAGACAAAAGATGGGTAAGATATAGAAAATTTGAACAAACTGGCTAATAAATTTTACAGCAATAGCATATATACAAGAGTGTAAAATATACATTATTTTCCAATTGCATTTAGAACAGTTATCAAATTGACCATATGGTGTACCATAATCAAGCAGAGTATGTTCTCCGACTAAGGTGAAACCAAGGCAGAAATTAGTTACAAAAAGAGAACTATGCAATTTCCCAACCTGCAGAAATTGAGAAAAACTCTTTGACACAATAGAGGATTAAGTAAAAAATCTCAATGGATCTAGTACATTGAGTTTTTTAAAAAGAGAGAGAAAAGATACAAGTTGGCAATACTAGAAATAAAAAGAAAAGACATTACAGATTCATTAGACTTTAATGAATAAGAGGATATTATGAAAACCTTAATGTCAATAAATTTTAATGATTTAGATGAAATGATAAGTTGCTAGCAAAAACAAAATTTACTAAAATTGGTACAAGAAGAAATGAAAAATCTTAAAATACCTGTATGAATTACAGAAACTGAATCTATGAAAAATAATTGTCTTATAGGAAATCTCAAAATCAAAACA
>NW_012145224.1:1464-1772 GCF_000956105.1 Propithecus coquereli
AATCTAGAGACTCAACATTGTTGATATGTTAGTTCTTCCCAAAAGCATCGATAGATTAGTGCAATCCTAGCTAATACCCCAGCAGGGTATTCATTTGTGTGTTTGTGAAGTTCATATGGAAATGGAATGGCAAGAATAGCAAAGATAATTGTGAGTATGGAGTACTTATACTCCTGGATGTCATAACTTATTATAGAGCTGCAGCAATTAAGGTAGTGCAATCCTAGCTAATACCCCAGCAGGGTATTCATTTGTGCGTTTGTGAAGTTCATATGGAAATGAAATGGCAAGAAAAGCAAAGATAATTG
>NW_012145224.1:1822-4101 GCF_000956105.1 Propithecus coquereli
AGTGAAATAAATCAAGCACGGAAAGACAAATATGGCATCTTCTCGTTCATATGTGGGGGCTAAAAACGTGGATCTCATAAAGATAGAGCAGACTGATGTTTACCAGAGGCAGGGAGGGAAGGGGGGAGGACTCACAGGGCTGATTATTGGGTACCAATGTACAGTTTGATAGAAGAAATAAGACATAGTGTTTGATAGATCAGCAGGGTGACTATAGTTTACAATAATCTACTGCATATTTCAGAATAGCTAGAAAAGAATAATGCAAATGTTTCTAGTGCAAAGAAAAGACAAATATTTAAGGTAATGGATATCCTAATTATACTGATTTGATCTTTAGAGGTTATATGAATATATTAAATTACCACATGTACCCTCAAAATATGTATATCTATTAAGTATCAATAAATAAAATTAAAAATAATAAGTCTTCACTTGAGCCCATTATCCAAAGTGGGGCACCACAAGAGCAGAAGAACGGGATCCATTTGTACTCACCATCAAATTGGTATTAACTAATCAACACATAAATGCACATATCAGAACAACATCTATTGGATGCTGGGGAAGGGGAAGGGCAGCGGGAGGAGGGGGGAGAAGGGAGGAGGGGACGGGTATTTGTATACACAAGGAGTGCAATGCGCACTACCCGAAGGATGGACATATTTGAAACACGGACTTAGGGGGGGGGAACCAAGGGCAACACACGTAACCTAATCATCTGTACCACGGGAAGGGCGGCGGGAGGAGGGGGGAGGAGGGAGGAGGGGACGGGTATTTGTATACACAAGGAGTGCAATGCGCACTACCCGAAGGATGGACATATTTGAAACACGGACTTAGGGGGGGGGGGAACCAAGGGCAACACACGTAACCTAAATATCTGTACCGCATAATATGCTGAAATAAAAAAAAAAAATAACAAGTCTTCCAGGTGACTTGATGCATAATAATGATGCATAATAATGTTTGAAGATCATTGGTCCACGTTCTTCTAACACACTTACAAGTGCTAGTTGTAATCATTGTAATAAACTGTAGTCTTTGAGCCATCGTGACGTTTCACGGCTCCATATCCTATCTTCTTCCCTCCAATTGAAGAATTCTTTGCCTCCGTCTCCCTCCATATTACTAACTCCTGTTTATAATTTAAGATACAGGTAAACATCACCTCCCCTAACTGTGAGGTCTGACTTTGATCCTAGTCCTAACTCTCTGTGCATACTTTTACCATAACAGATATATCACATTCCCTTGGCACTCTCCCCAGTTTCTTGAGGACAGGATCTACATCTTATTTTACTTTATTCTCAGAAAATAGTAGGTGCCCAGTGAATATTTTTTAAGAGAACAAATTAATCCTACACACAACAACGTACAATGCTGAATGAAGAAACCAGACTCAAAAGAGTAGTACACAATGTAAAATTGTATTTATTTAAAATTCAAAAATAGGCAAAACCAATTTTTGGTGACTGTGGTTGGTTGCAAAAATGACTGCAATACTTTGAAGCCACTTGCATTAGGAGGCAGTGTCTCACCCCTTGAAACTAGGCTGGCCTTGTGACTTGTTTTGACAATAGAATGTGGCAGAGCAATGGGTCAGTCCTGAGCGGAGGTCTCAGGAAGCCTGGCAGCTTCTACTCTGGCTACTGTTCCAATGCTGCCACTCTGTGAACAAGCCTGGGTTGCTTGCTGGATGGATTACACTCCAGTCAAAAGTCAACCACCCGGCCTCCCTGTAATCCGGGGGCTACCTGCAGGTACATGCGCACACGAGCCCCTGCTGAGATTAGCTGGTCTGTTCCAGATCCAAGAACTGCCCAGCTGAGTTGAGCCCAAATTGTCAATCCACAGAAATGTAAATGACTGTTGTTTTAAGCCACTAAATTTTGGAGCCCATTGTTGTGCAGCAAATCTAACTGATAGGGTGGTGAAGAAAATAGTAGTGATTGGGAGATCCACTAACAGGGGATTCTGGGGTGTTTATAATAAATCTGTTTCCTGATCCAAGTGCTGAGGAAGCACATACATTGACATTGTGGAGATTCATTCAGCTGTATAATTATGATATTTGTGGGTTTTCCTTTGTATATATTTATTTCAATTTAAGAAGTAAAAGTCAAATCAAATCTTTATGTACTGAGTTAGAATAATCTCTTAGATATGTTTTTAAGAAAGAAAATGAAAGCTCAGAAGAGGGCTTATGGTATCTACCATTTGTGTTAAAAAAAAAATGTATTCGTGTGTTCGCGTGTGTGTGTGTTTAATGTGGGTTC
>NW_012145224.1:7193-8155 GCF_000956105.1 Propithecus coquereli
CCCACACTCTACTGCTTTCCACATGGAAAGCAAAGTATAGGGCTGAAAAATTATCAACACATTGACCAATCTTCTTCTTTAATGGGTTAGAAAAGAACCTGGTAGATGTGGGATTCTTTCAATCATAGAAAAGTTTCTGTGCATCTATTTTGTTTGAAATAATCATCTAGACTCCCTAAACTGGCAGGAAAAAAAAAAGGCATATAATTGTTCAATCTTGCTCTTTGCTTCAGCCATGTAATCTTGGCCTTGAGGTTCCCTGAAGAATTTTGGAGTTGAAATCCACAGTGTATTTTCTTACCCCCATCCTCTTTTACAAGTTGCTGCTGTATGGAACATATGCAAGGTGCTAGATTAGAAAGGTACTCGTTCTGACTCAGTAAGTGGTGAAAGAAACACATATTTTAAAATTTTGAATGTTATTCATTTCTGTCCCCTCTAGGTGTCTGTGAAAAATTGATCATAATTAGAAAGGGATAATATCATTGGATAACAAGAGGCCTCACATTCCATTCCAGAGAGTCGATTTCTACAGGTCCAAACCAGATAAACAGACCTTAGATCCTATTTCTTTTTTTTTCTATTGGCTATCGAAGAAAGTTGACTAGTGCTTTCAGAGTAAAAAAAAAAAAAAAATTCCATACAGGAAACTGAGATCCATAAGAAAAAATCTAAATTTACTTATTTTGTGTAATCAACTACATGTATTAAAAGAAAATGGTATTTATACAATACATAGCTTATGAGTCACTGCTCACTGTGAGATTTTCTAGAACTCCAAAAATTTGTGTTTTCTCAATCTAAATTTGTTTTTAGGTTTCAGGGGAAAAAAAAAAAAAAAAAAATTCCATACAGGAAACTGAGATCAAAATCTAAACTTACTTATTTTGTGTAATCAACTACATGTATTAAAAAAAATGGTATTTATACAATACATAGCTTATGAGTCACTGCTCACTGTG
>NW_012145224.1:8205-8664 GCF_000956105.1 Propithecus coquereli
CCTCTTTTACAAGTTGCTGCTGTATGGAACATATGCAAGGTGCTAGATTAGAAAGGTACTCGTTCTGACTCAGTAAGTGGTGAAAGAAACACATACTTTAAAAATTTTGAATGTTATTCATTCCTGTCCCCTCTAGGTGTCTGTGAAAAATTGATCATAATTAGAAAGGGATAATATCATTGGATAACAAGAGTCCTCACATTCCATTCCAGAGAGTCGATTTCTACAGGTCCAAACCAGATAAACAGACCTTAGACCCTATTTCTTTTTTTTGCTATTGGCTACTGAAGAAAGTTGACTAGTGCTTTCAGAGTAAAAAAAAAAAAAAAAAAATTCCATACAGGAAACTGAGATCCATAAGAAAAAAATCTAAACTTACTTATTTTGTGTAATCAACTACATGTATTAAAAAAAATGGTATTTATACAATACATAGCTTATGAGTCACTGCTCACTGTG
>NW_012145224.1:10466-11135 GCF_000956105.1 Propithecus coquereli
GAAGAAACTGGGAATTTTCATTAGCCCAAACAGACTTCTCACCTATTCTCCTGAGGGCAGCTCCAGAGATTACCTGGGCAGCTTTATCTGCATAACAAAACAACCTTTGTCCACAGTGAAGTTCTGCCCCTCACATTCCTCTCAAGGCTAAAAATAATTTAAAGTTCCAACAGCTTTAAGTTTGAAATATTTAATTTCCTACATACTTGGGATTTAGAAGAGTTGAACCCACAGAAACAGAAAGTAAAGACATGAAGTCAAGGAGTGAGGGAAATAAGAAGATGTTGGTCAAAGGGTACAAATTGTCAGTTACAAGATGAATAAACTCTGGAGACCCAGTGTACAGCATGGTGACTATGGTTAATAATGATGTATCCTGTATGTGAAATTTGCTAAGAGAGTAGGTAAGTGTTCTCACCACACACACGGAAACACCCACAGGGTAACTATGTGAGGTAATAAATATGTTAATCAGCTTGATTGTGGCAATGATTTCACAATGTATATGTATATCAAAACGCTACATTGTAAATCTTAAACATATGTTAATACAACTGTTATTGGTCAATTATCCCTCAATAAATCTAGAAAACAAAGAAAGTATATTGCATTTAGAAAACAGAATGAATTCCATACTGTAATAACCAAATTGAGAATTCTAACCAATTT
>NW_012145224.1:12665-13032 GCF_000956105.1 Propithecus coquereli
AAGGTATCATCAAGGTACAATTTTTCTAAAGTTCAAAACTTTAGGAAAAGCCATATTAAAACTTTTTACATGGTAAAGGCGAGACATTAATAATACCAGACTTCAGAATCTCTCAGGCAAATTTTTCTCTTTCCCGAATTGCTTGTCCAAACATTTGGAGTAAATTCAAGCCTTTTATTCTTTGTGAAGTGCCCCGGCTTGGCCTGCAGGTATCCCTTGGAGAACTTTCTCTGCAGAGATCACTGCCCCTCGAGGGTAAGAACTGAAACTGTGACATCTTAAATAAATGAGCCAGCTTCAAGTGGCACCTGGCCTTTCTCAAGGCCTCATTAAAATAGCTCTGAAGAGATACAAAAATGAAAATTCA
>NW_012145225.1:0-2357 GCF_000956105.1 Propithecus coquereli
TGCTGAATTGTATCCCGCTGTATAGATAAACCATCGCTTGTTTATCCATTCATCAGGTTTTTGACGTTTCGGTTGGTTCCATGGTTTGGTTATTATGAATAATGCTGCAATGAACATTTGTATATAAAACTTTGTATGGATATATGTTCTTGTTTATCTTGTGGACTACCTAGGTGTGGAGTTGGTGCTTCACATGGTAGGTGTGTATTTAACTTCTTAGAGATCGCTAAACTGTTTCCCCAGTGGCTACACCATTTTACATGGCCATCAGCAGTGTATGAAAGTTCCAGTTTCTTCTCCAACATTTGTTATTTTTAGTCTTTTTGATAATAACCATTCTAGTTAACATTATATGTGACCAAAAGGAATATGTTCACAATATATCAGGTATAAACAGCGTGTTACAAAACAGTATGCACAATACATCATAGATATGACTTGAATTGGAAGGCCGCATGCTAAATTACTAAGACATTTTTAACTGGGTTTGAGGGATTATGACTTTTTAAAGCTATTTGTATTGTGAAGAATCACATACATATAGAAAAGCATACAACGTCTAAGTGAGCAGCTCAATGAATTATGACGGGGCAAACACCCATGTAGCCACTACTTAGTTTAAGATGTGCAAAATTTCACTTCCTCAATCTAAAATGCAGGTAACAAAACCACAAGTATATACAGTAATATGATTTGAATTTTGCTAATAACATATGCTGGGAAGATACAAAACAGGATGCATCTGAACACTGGGATTACTAATGATTTTTCTTTTCTTTTTCTGTTTTCAGGTTAAAGACTATTACTTTTTTAATTGGAAAAAAGGGTGGCGCATACAGAGATACAAACAGAAATGTACTTGTTAGTGACTATCAAGAGCACTAAAAACAAGGGTGTCTTCCAAGCCAATCTCCCACTTCTTGGAATCAATTTTAGGGGACAAATCAGACAGTGTGATCAAAGCACCTGGGCAATGATGATCACAAGCAGTGTGATACTAGGGGTGAGAGAAATCCGGAAACCAGTAATACGTAGATCAATATGGATGCTTAAGTAAATTTCCTAATTCCACATGACAGACCATATTTTCCAACCATTTACAATGAATTCTTCAAAAGCATTGTAATGACAGGAAACCCTCACCGTATGTTCAGAGGGGAAACGGATGCAAAAGAATGTATAAAGGTGTTTGTCGTTATATATGTTCTAAAGTGAGTGTGTGCGTGTGTGTGTGTAGCTGTCTGACCCCAGTTTTATTTTTAAAAGACACCTACGTACATATGCATAAAAGTTTGGAAGGCAGTACTTGGGAATGTCATCTCTGGGTAGTAAAAGACTCATTTTCAGCTAGGTATGGTGGCATGCCCAGAGAGAGGATTGGCCCAGTTCTGGCTTTCTTGAGTGCCGTGCAATTGCTCATCTCTGCCTCTTCCCCTCCTCAAGGTAAAGCTTCCTTCTGGTCATCATTGTTGGTAGCTCTGCAGCTTGCCTTTGAGATACTCCACTCCTAATCACTGTCACCCCAAGCCAGGTTAACCCACCAGGTGACAAACCAAGGCCAATATGGACATTTGTGGACTGACTGACCCAGCCGAGGAGTCCTCCTCGTCTGAAGCCTTATATTCCCGGGTGTCCAAATGTTCTATTTCCAGCTACCTCCTAACTGCTCTCGTGCCACTGAGGTTGACTTGGGTAGGCCAGCCACTTGCAAGGTTTTAACATCTCAACCTAGAATTTTCATTTGAAAGGTGGGACTCATCTCGATTTTTAACTTTTTTTTAAAAAAGAGTAATTTCAGACTTCAAAAAATTGCAAAATAATACTGAGAATTCTTCTATACCCTTCATCCAGCTACTCCTAATGATAAGATCCTATATAACCGTGGCACTATTATCAAAACCTGGAAGTTAACATTGATACAATACTATTAACTAAATTACAGCTCTTATTTGAATTTCCCCATTTTTCCCATTAATACCCTTCCTTTTTCTGGTCAAGAAACCAATCCAGGATCTCACATTGTTTTTATCGCTCTGTCGCCCAGGCTAGAGTGCAGTGGTGTGATCATAGCTCACTGCAACTTCAAACTCATGGGCTCACGCGATCCTCCTGCCTCAGCCTCCTGAGCAGCTACGACTACAGGTGTGTGCCACCCCACCCGGCTATTTTTTTCTATTTTCAGCTGAAACAGGATCTCGCTCTTGCTCAAGCTGGTCTTCAACTCCTGACCTCAAGCAATCCTCCCTCCTTGGCCTCCCAGAGTGCTGGGATTAGAGGCGTGAGGCACCACGCCCGGCCCCCACATTGTTATCACTTGTTATATCTCCTTAGTCTCCTACAATCTGTGATGGTTCCTC
>NW_012145226.1:0-1182 GCF_000956105.1 Propithecus coquereli
GGCGCCAAGTTTCCCCCGTGGTGACACCTTACAAAACAAGAACATAATCTCACAATCAAGAACCCGAAGTCGAGACACAGGACACGCCATCACCACCAGGACCCTCCGCTGCCCTCTCACAGCCCCGCGCTTGCCTCCCTCCCACCCTCCTCAACCCCGGTCGCTGCCAACCACCTCCAAGTCTGTAATTTCTCCTTTCGAGAACGTTATAAAAATGAAACCATATAGTATGTAACTATTTGGGATTAGCTTTTTTCACTCAGCAAAATTCTCCAGAGATTCATTCAGGTTGTTATTAATACTTCCTTTTTATTGCCAAGGGGCATTCCATGGTATGGAGAGGACTGTTCCACTAGTCGCCCTCTGAAGGACAGCCAGGGCACTTCCAGTTTCTGGCTTCTATGAATAAAGCTGCTATGAACATCCGTGTGCAGGCTCTTGTGTAAACATATCTTCACTTCTCTGGGATGAGTGCCCAGGAGTGCAACTGCTGGCATGTATGGCAGCCACGTGCTCAGTTTTCTTTTGTTTTTTTTTTGAGACAGAATCTCGCTTTGTTCCCCGGGCTAGAGTGCCGTGGCGTCAGCCTAGCTCACAGTAACCTCAAACTCCTGGGCTCAAGCGATCCTCCTGCATCAGCCTCCCAAGTAGCTGGGAATACAGCTACACACCACTGTGCCTGGCTAATTTTTTCTATTTTTAGTAGAGATGGGTCTCACTCATGCCCAGGCTGGTCTCCAATTCCCGGCCTCAAGCAATCATCCCGCTTCAGCCTCCCAAAGTGCTAGAAAGTGCTAGGATTATAGGTATGAGCCACTGTGCATGGCCTATAGTTCTATGTTTTATATTTAATCTATGACACATTTTGAGTTAATTTTTAGGTCAAGGTTCATTTATTTGCTTATGGATGTCTAATTGCTCCAGCACTATTTGTTCAAAGAGCTATCTTTCCTCCACTGAATTCACACCTTTGTAAAAAAAAATCAGGAGGGCACATTTGTGTGGGTCTGTTTCTGGATTTTCATTTCTGTTCCATCTATGTATGTGTCTGTCACTCCACAAATACCAGTCTTAATTACTATAGCTATATAGTAAGCTTTGAGATTGGGTAGAAATATCACTCCCACTTTATTCTTTTTTTCCAAAATTGCTTTGGCTATTTTAGTTCCTTTCCCTTTCCGT
>NW_012145227.1:0-1196 GCF_000956105.1 Propithecus coquereli
TCTGCCATGTGATGGTTCAGGGAGAAGGTGACTATTTACAAGCCAGGAAATGGGACTTCTCCAAGAACCCAACCATTCAGGCACTCTGATCTTGGACTTCCAGTCTCCACAACTGTGAGAAGTAAATGTTTGTTGATTAAGCCCAGTCTGTGGCATTTTTACTACAGTAGCCTGAACTAACTAGGACAATTGGTGACCCTGGTTCCAGAAGATTCAGTGAAGTGTCAGTGCAGAAACCAGAGAGCAGCAGACTGGGGGTGAATATCAGGTAAGGAGGTGGAAACAAGTATAAATTCGGAAAGCTTGGCAGTGACAGCAAGGAGGGAGAGAGAGAGAAGTTGTTGGGGAGAGATGGAGATCAGCGTATGACTTTTCAACTCAGGAGCTACTTGAGTGTATTTAAATTCTAGTGGCAAGAATCCAGCTGACAGGGAGAAAACAAAAATTAGCCAGCATCCTTATCACTCCACAAAACACAGTCCAAAAGATCACAATTGATTCCCTACTCACAAAATCCTATAGCCTTTCTTCTTTCTTCCGAACTTTCTGCAGCGTTTGATGAAGTTGACCATCCCTTTCCTTGAAATTCTCCCTTGGATTTCTCAACACTTTGCATTCCCCTACTTTTCTGCCTTCCTTCTTTGCTGGCTCCTGTTCTCATTGCCGGGCAGTGTTTATTCACCAAGGTGCACGTCCTTGAGATTTGCGCTTTTTCTCTCTATTTTCTTTATTCAGCTTATCCTACTGCAGTGATTTCACCCACCATCTTCTTGCTATGAAGGTACAAATCCCTATCTCCACACCCAACTTTTCACCCGTGATTATTCATACATTTCCGACTTCCAGCAGGATGCCTCCTCTTGCTTGTTATTACCTTGTCCAAAATGAAAACCATCAACTTTTTGACCCAAACAAGCTCTCTTTTCACACTTTCCCTAATTCTATCAATTAACATCATTCTTCTAGAAATGGAGATTAGACACTGATTGCACTGATTTCTTTTTGTAATTTTTATCACAGCCATTTCTTCCTCTTTGTTCCCGTTGCAATGGCCTCCACCACTGCATTCTTTCTTTCCTTCTTCTTTCCTCTTTCTTTTCTTCCCTCTGGGTCTTTTTCTTTTCTTTCTTTTTCTCTTTCTTTCCTTCCTTCCTTCCCTCTGGATCTTATTTAATACACACACACACACACACACA
>NW_012145228.1:0-1325 GCF_000956105.1 Propithecus coquereli
CATTTTTCAGAAACTTTTAAATGACATTATCTGTTTAAGCAGATATTTTTCACTAGTGTACACCTGAGGGCCTGCATATTTAGACAGAATTTTATAATGCACGTGTATGTAGCAAATGCAAACAGATGCTTCATTATGCTCTTTTTAAAAGGTACTTTGACGGACTTCCTATACCGGAGTCTATATTGTTTGTAAATACATGTCACTAAAATTCATCCACTGTACGGGAATATGTGCATGAACAAATGTGCACGAGTTTCCTCTGATCTCCAGCCAGGCTGTGTGCTCCCTGGGACTAAGAGTGTTCGACATATCATTGGCCAGAACATGTTGATGCTTCTTCTCCCAGGCATATTTTAGCATTAATTTCGGTTAAAAATACAAAGCTTTTGCTTATTGATCTATTTTGATCCCTCCCATTAATCAGCCAACATGATCTTGTATCTCATATTCTGAAATGAAATTCCTATATAGAGGTGTACAGTCACTATATCTAAAATGTTAAGCAATGTTTAAGTTAATAAAATATCTGAAAACTCACTTTAGCACTGACACAGCCAGTTTTGTTGGATATATTTAAAAATCATTTTTAATAAAACAGAATCAGACTTTAATACCAAAGTGTTTATGAAGTCACTGAAAATAACTGGCCTAATATGGCTCATTTGCACATTAGCCTTGTCTCATCATTCCTATAAGTAGTTTTGGACAAGAGATAAAAACACTCTTATTTTTAAAAAAGTGTTCCTTTCATCAACCCATTAGACAATGTATTGGCAACATTAGGAAAGGAATTAAATAAATCCAAATTATTCATTATTTATCACAGTTGGGAGGTTGCCAGGAACCTTCTAGAGTTCTCTACTACTTCTAGGACACAAAAATAAAGACCGAAGACTTTGGCTGCAAAAGTTATGACTGATGTTCAGAGTACTAGCTCATTGTTAATATTTGTCATTCCAGTGAACAACTGGAATTCGTGGTGAGTTACAAAGGAAGAGAGAGAATCTAGCACATAGTAGGTCCTCTACACTCGGGAAAAGCCTGATATATTGAAAGAGGATTTTAAAGATTTATTCTTAATACTTCTGAAGAAGACTAGATATAAAAGATGTGACTTGAAACTACTGAGGTTTATTTTAAGAAAAATCTAATCTTTTTTTCTAAGTGACCTTGACATTGCTTTCTTATGTACTTAATTAAGAAGGCGACAAAAATAATGTAAATTAAGGAGTTGATTAGTTTACTTGGAATATCACACTTATATCAATACATGCTATAGAAATATGTCTTTTATATTCATAGTAATATAATATCTAAAATTC
>NW_012145229.1:0-862 GCF_000956105.1 Propithecus coquereli
GACTCTGCAGGGAGTCCTCCACCCACTGTGACTCTGCAGGGAGTCCTCCACCCACTGTGACTCTGCAGGGAGTCCTCCCACTGGCGCTGTGCTTGGGAGACGTACGGGAGGGGAGGAGCAGGTTCACGGTAGACACCGGGGCCTTGGCCGGGAGCCGGCCACTCGCTGGAGCAGCGAGTCCCTGGGACCGGTCAGGGAGCGCACTCGGCTGTCTCTGGTTGAAGGCGGCACAAAGCCGAGGGAGCTGGCGGTCTCTGAGCACCTCAATTGCGGCGGAGCTTGTGGGCTTCCTCCCGGTGCAGTGTGCGGACCAGACGACGTGGTCACCGTCCCCCCTGCGTTCAGTCCCAGACTCTGTCATCTGCTTTCTCTGTCCTCTTCTGCAATAATGTAAAGTGCTGTAATTTCAAGCAGAAATTTTCCCGTCCTCATTAGCTGTATTTATTGTATATTGTTTTGTAAATTGTTCTCCATCTTCATGAGCGCCCACACTTTCCATTTTATGAGACGTCTGTCCTCAGCACCATTTTTTATAGAGGCGCAATATTCCATTTTATGAATATGGGCTTATGAATGAGTCAAATAATACTTAGGTTGTTTCTAATTTTCATCATTATAAACAACACTGCAGTGAACATTCTTATGGCCGCATCTCTGCATAATCCATTAGCAGATCCATCAATATTTCCCCAGAATAAAATTTCCGGGGTATAATATAAGGAAAGTTGCTAATATTATGAAATTTCCTCAGGCTTTCATTGCTTATTTTCAAATATCCTTCCAGAAAAAAATGTAAATCTAGGCAGCACTGCATGAGTGTGCCACTTTGCTAAAAGCCAGGCCGTCACTGAGTTTAAAAGGC
>NW_012145230.1:0-1215 GCF_000956105.1 Propithecus coquereli
GAACTCCTGAGCTCAAACAATCCGCCCGCCTCAGCCTCCCAGATGACTAGAGGTTTTAAACCCTTATGTCAAGATGTAATTATTTTGCAAAAAAGTAATCCAACTTGCAGTTCTTAAAATTTCAGACAATAAAAGTATAAAGAATGATATCCATTATTAACATTTTGAAAAATATTCTTCCAGCCTTCTATGTTTTATGTGTAAATATTTAACAAAAGTGGGATGCTATACATGATGTTTTGTACCTTGTTTTTTTTTTACTTGACAATGTATTATGGACATCTATTCATGACAGTACACACAGATCTTGTTATTTTTAATGAATGAATAATATTCTATTGTATCATTTATTTAACCTAATGGTTCTCAACTACCCTCTTAGGGAGACATGTTAGAAATCTCAGGAGGTGCTTTTTTGTTGCCACAATGACTAAGCAGCACTACTGGCATTTTGCAGGCAGGGACCAGGGATTCTAGATATCCTGCAATGCTGAAGACATTCCTAAACAACAAAAAATTGACCTGTGTCCTGTACAACTTTCAAATGTCTCATTAGACATTCAAGTAGATGAAAAAGCTCCTAATTTCATGACCTAGAACCTATTCCGTATTATATAGAGAGCGAAATATTTTTGACAGTTTTAATATACACTAAAATTTCCAGTAAGGCAATTACATGTAATCCTAGAGGAGAGATTGTATTTTATTTTGTTCAGAACTTTACCAGGAGTTGTTCAAGCTTGTGGTATTTCTTAGTCACCAATACAACTGAATCATTCTGCATTTATATCTGTAAGATGCACAGTGATTCAACATGTGGGTAAAAGCATTTGGCTGCTTAAGACATTATGTCGTCTATTGTAATTATGTCTAAACATATTGAGATACACATTTTATTATTTTTGAATTGTATCCCTTCATTATAAATTAATTCTCTTTTATCTCTCTTATTATAGTTAGGGCATTATTATTTTTATTTTTTCAAATCATGTATATTATCTATGTATTTCATTTTCAAATAGTAAAAAGGGATTTTAAAATATTATAAAAAGATTTCCAGGCGTGGTGGCTCGTGCCTACAGTCCTACCTACTATACTCAGGAGGCTAAAGTGGGAGGATAGCTTTAGCCCAGGAGTTGGAGGCTGCAGTGAGCTATGACTGCACCAATGTACTTCAGCCTGGGCGACAGAGCAAGACGCCATTTCTAAAAATAA
>NW_012145231.1:0-1223 GCF_000956105.1 Propithecus coquereli
ATTTATGTATAGATCTCAAATTTTCTGAACTGAAATAATTCTCTTTGATTGTCTGATAAAAAACTTTACATAAAGAAAGGACAAAATGCCCTTAGCATTTGCACATTTGACATTTGACATTTTTTACTAAATAAGGAGCTATCTCAGAAGTCTATGGCATAGCAACTTGTGGTTTTGCTGAGGCATCACTTTGGACAATGTATATTTAGAACAAGTTCAGAGCTAATCAAACCATCCCTGAGCCTAAAAAACCATCAGTTCTCTAATCATGATCTCACACACATTTTATCTAGGAAATATAGCAGTGGTATAAGGGAGTCACAAGCAACTTAGGATGTACCCTACTCTAAATGTCTCATAAAGGCACTCATTCCATTCATAAGGGCTCCATTCTCATGACCTAATTACCTTCCAAAGACCCTACCTCCAAATACCATCACTTTGAGGGTGAGGGTTTCAATATATGAATTTTGGGATGATACATTCAGTCCATAGCATTTACCCTTTGGTTTCACCTCAAGCATCATCTTCTTGTGTGCATGAGGTGTCTCTCAAATGATATCCCTGAATTCTCAGAATATCCCTGTTGCTACTTACCACAGCATATCACATTTCTTGCCTTCTTTGCTTGTGTTTCCAGTTGGTGAGGTCAGGGAGAACATTCCTTGTTCACTGTTATATTCTCAGTCTCTAGTACAATGCCTGGAGTATAGTGGGCACATGATTTGGGAAATATTTGCTGATTAAGTGAATATATATTTCCAAATGTTGAGCAAAGCAACATGTTTCTAGATTTAGCAAATGGAAGCATTTTGATAACTTCTGGTGGATTGCCCAAAACAATTATAATTGACTTATGGGAAGAAGCTAGAAAGAGGAATTATTCTGGAAATATGTCTTCCAGTTACAGTTATACAGTTATAACTTCCAGTCATTAACTTACACTTTCAGAACAAATGGCAGAAAAAAATACATGTCCAAGAGGAAGGAACAATAAAAGACAATTACGAATTTTCATTAAAAACATGGAAAACAGTAAGGACTAATGAGAAAATATAAGAACTTTTATCTGACGTATGATTATAAGAACCCAATAATTATTATTTATAAAGTTTCAGAAGTTTGGAAACATTCATCCAATCATACATCTAATAGCTCTGTTCTTCACAAACCTGCTCCCTTTTTATTTCATATTAATTAAGAAATACACATGGATGCATCAT
>NW_012145232.1:0-1015 GCF_000956105.1 Propithecus coquereli
TTTGTCGGCAGAACAGAATTTCTTATCAAGTACAGAATTTTCCATGCTGTAGATATGCATGTTAGAAAAATGAAGCTAATCTTAAAAAAAAAAAAGACTAAAATATAGAGAAGAGAGAGAATAAAGAATAACATGATAAATTTAAGAAAAAGCAATGAATGAACAGGGAAAATAAAGTAGAAGCATAACACACAGAGCAAAATAACAGTGGAAAAAGTACAGATGCATTAGAAACAATAATAAACTGTCTCAACATAAATAATGGTCATCTACAAAAATACTCGGTTTGGATTAGAAATTTTAAAATATTACAACATCAAGTTTAAAATATGTCACAGCAATATTGAAAGTATGGAGGAGATGGAAAAACTATTTAAAGATAAAAAATCATATATATAAATATTAACATCAGATATAATATTTTTGGAGGAAAATTATGGATATAAAGAGGATCATTACTTTCCTCTATTTTTTTAATACTACACAGTATAGAAAAAATGATTATATCATATTTGATCAATAAATTAATTATTCACTTAAAAATAATCCAACATTTCAGGAATGATTTTTAAAAGTATAACCATCTATTCACTATATATAGTGATATATATATCTGAGTGTGTGGTGTGTGTACACATAGATGTTAAACAAGAGAATAATTAACTTGTATACAAACAGGGGGAAGATCTTGAATTTCTTTTCCAAGAAATTGGTTTAGTAGACAAAAATGAAGGAATGTAATTAAAGAATTGAAAAGCACAGATGAGAACCTTGACTCAATGAGCAAACAGAACTCTGTTCAACAACTAGCGGAAAAGCTGTGTGAGGACATAGAGAGAAGGCCATCTCTCTGCAAGCCAAGAAGAGAGCCCTCAGGAGGAACTGAATCAGCCAGCACCTACATCTTAGACTTCACAGCCAAAGCGTATACATGAAAAAAATCAAAATGGAATATCTGAGAACCTCATACATAATATTTTAAAAGCCTATAGGCTATTTAGCAGTACAAAATACA
>NW_012145233.1:0-3349 GCF_000956105.1 Propithecus coquereli
ATAAGCTCAGGCTCATCAGAGATGTGTGCCTTCCTGTGTCATTCAGGGCATCTCAGCTAGGCTGCACGTCAGAGTCCCCGGGGTCTGTGTTTAAAGCGCGGGGCACGGAGCAGAGCCTGATGTGTCACCGCGGCCGGTGTCTTCTGGCACCGAATTCTGTCTCCGGGCAAGCCCCGTGTCAGCTCAGAGAGAAGGAAACGCTCGGGGCTCATTCAGTGGCTTCTCTCCCACAATTTAACTGGAATAGTTTCACAGCAGACAAAATCTGCGCTTCCCAGGACGGTCTGGGCAGCCTGCCACCACCGCTCCGTGGAGACGCCGGCGGCTTGTCTCCCACAGCTGAGCAGTCAAGCAGATGGCCGTGGGCCATGCGGCTCCAGGTGCGAATCCTCCCGCCACTCGCGAACTATGGGGCTTAGGACAGGTTTCCAACCTCGCCAAGGCGGTTTCCTCATCTGTCACGTGGGCAGGGTGATGCCAACTTCAAAGGGTTGTTCCGAGAGTTGGAGGAGAAAACACACGGTGAGGACTCAACAGACGTATTCTTGGCGGAGCTTCATAGAACCCGTCCTCTCAGGGCCGGGTCTCTACCCAGCAAACTCTGCGTGTTCACACCGGGGCAGAGTTCATGCCAGGCACCCTCCTCCCTGGCACTTTTCAGGGTCCTCCCTCCTCCCTGGTTCTTATTGCAGGCGTGACATCCAGGGAGGACATAGGAGGCCCTCTTGTCCGCGAGCAAACTGGGACTCGGGGAGATTAAACGACTTGGCAAAGTCAGAGTCGGGGCAGAGCGGGCCAGAGCCCACGGGTTCCTACGCTGCGTCCAGGACCCTGCATGACGGTAAACTCCTCCTGCCACCTGCATCCAACCCCTCCCAGCTTTAGAGCGTTCTCATGGAAACGCCAGACACAAACTGAACACGTCCTATGTACGTCTCTCCGCGTTTCTGAGGAAGCCGAGAATGGGAAGGATGTAGACCCATCTGTCCAATGGTAGGATTATGAATGATTTTTAGTTTCTTCCTTATCTCGATTTTCTAGAATTCGTACCATATGCATGCGCTTCCTTTGTAAAGATGGAAAAACCTCATATATATTTATGGTACCAATTTTTTTAAAAAATGCATGCTATATATTGATACTCAGAAAATAGAAACCATAAACACAACTGCAAAATAATTGTAACTTGACGTTAAATTTTAAAAAACACGATGCAAATCTGTACTTTTAAATAAGCTGACGAAAGATAAGGTGTTGGCAGAGAAATGATAATGTCCGAGGTGATGGATCTCCTAATCACCCTGATTTGATCATTACGCGTTATATGCGTGTATCAGAATGTCACACGTACCCCGTAAATATGTGCGATTATCGTGTATCAATAAGAACAGGCAAGGTGGTCGGGCTGGTGCGATTTCTGGATGAGGGTTATGGGATAGCTTTGCATTCTTCTGCATTTTCTGAAACGTTCACAATGATCTATCCTACTTTTAAAATGATCAAATGTTGCCTTTTCAGAGGGAACTTTTCTAAATACTCTACTAGAAATAATCCCCTGCCCTCAGGGAGGGGAAACATTTTCCATCTCTTTACCCTTTTCTATTTTTATTCATAGCACTTATCGCTAGCTGGGATTATATTGTGGAGGTAGGTCTCTGTTAGCATGGTTTTCTCTCTCCCCCACGGGAGTGTCACCTCCTAGAGGACAGGAGCTTCTGTCCCGTCTGACACTCAATAAGGGTCCAACTTGCTGGATGAATGAATAGATGGATGGAAAGATGGATGAATGAATGAAATAAAGCGATCCCCAAGCAACTCTGGGTTGTAGCTGCTCCCCCAAGAAACCCAGCAGCTGCTGTTCTCCTAAGGGCCCGGGTTTGCCAGGCACGGGTGTTCTCGTGGTGCCTCAGAGACTGGCCCCTGAGGGACATGGCCAACAGTAAATTAAGGTCACCGCATGGGGCTGCCCAAACTCTAATTGGTAGTGCTAACATTGCCGGACGAGTACACAGCACCAGAAATGGGAGTTTTATCATCCTGATGTGCATTTGGCCCCAGCTACGAGCCAGTCTCTCTGCTGGGCGCTGGAACACAGAAGATGTGCTCATTGTCCAAGGAACATGGTCCCTAAGGAATTGGGTGGCGCTGAGATCGGGGGTCAGGGCAGGGAAGGAAAGGAACGTTTATTAAGCAATTTATTTTATGCTGAAGTTTACATACATTATTTCATTTAATCCTCTTAACGACCCTACACGACCTGGGAGCCCTTTGTCCACGTGGTAGGTGACGGCAAGGTAGAATGACGGTGAGGGCTGCTGTACACCGAGGGCTCCCTGTTCTCAGTGCCTTGTCCCTTGGCAGGTGTCGCAGTCTTGGGCATAATGACGGACCACATATACAAAGCGGCCCCACAAGAGTACAATACCATATTTTTGCTGTACCTTTTCTACGTTTAGAAACACAAATACTGCCGTGTCCCAATTGCCCACAGCGTTCAGTGCCATAACATGCCGTACGGGTTTGTGGCCTCGGAGCAACAGGCCGTACCACGCAGCTCAGTGTGTAGGAAGCTACGCCATCTAGGTTTGTGTAAGGACACTCTGCAATTGCAAAACAACAAAACTACCTGATGACGCATTTCTCAGAGCATTTCCCCGTTTCTAAGCAAGGCACGAGCGTGTTTAATGTGACCCTCACAACATCCCGGTGGAATGGACATCACAGCCACCAACCCAGACACAAGCCTGGGGCACGCAGGGTTGGAGGCAGCGGGTGCGAAGTAGTCTGGCCAAGGTCTGTGACTGCCAGGATGGAGCGGACCCCGCCCAGCTTGCACCGACGCGCTGTCTCGCAGGGTTCCCCCAAAAGTTAACTGAGAAGATGGGTCTGAAACGCACGGCACATAGTAGGTATTCAATAAAAATGGGTTGAGTGGACACGCGTGTTTCACAGATGAGGAAACTGAGGCTCAGAGCTGTTATGTGACTTGCCCACAGCCACGCAATGTAAATGGCGGAACTAAGGATGCAAACCCAGGTCTCGGTGGCACCAAGGTCCTCGTCCTTCCACGTTACCAGAGCCGAACAACGAATGATGGAAACACGCAGGACAAGGACGATCCCAGATAACTACAATCTGCTCTTCACACCGAAGGAGGAGGAGAGACAGTGAACATAACAGGCTGATACGTTTCCACGGAAGAGCCGACGGGCAGCTGCAGGGCTGCAGGACACCTCCAGAATGTCACAGAGGTTCTTTGCTGCAGAAGCGATTGCATGTGCAAAGGCGCTGAGGCGTGAAATAGCACAGGCTGGGGTTTGATGGGATTTAGGGGTGGGGGGCTGGAGGG
>NW_012145234.1:0-1218 GCF_000956105.1 Propithecus coquereli
ATTTGGAGTTTCTTCTCATGATTACTGCAAAATGCTTTATAAGAGTAAATAAGTTCTGAGTCATCAAATTTTTTTTATCTTTTTTCCAACTGCAACTCTCAAAGACTCAAAATAATTTTTTTTGTCCTGATTGTCTCTGAAAGTATTGATTAAGAAATACTTTCATTTCAATGGTTGCAGGTGGAAATAAATTTAAAATGGCATCTGATTTCCTGAAATGCTCATTTACATATTTATTTTAAAATTAGACATGCCATTGTCCTCACTGTGGTTCAATGCTAGGTACTTTTGCCTTTATGTTCTGCCAGGCAGCTCAGCTCACATGGTGTTCGAACTTTCATTGACTGGGTACTCACTGGCCAGCTCTGCGTGAGGCCTGGGCCTTGGCCAAGGACACAGCTGTGGTTAGGACGTGCCTTTGCCCTTTTGAGCTCCCAGTCCCAAGGGGGTGGCAGACGTGGGGCAGGCCAATGTACCAAGTCATGTTTTGTTCACCTAAAGTTCCTTTTCTCCATTCCCAAAGGGCAGCCGAGCTCTTCGCACCCTGCCTCAGAGGATGTTTATGCTGCAATGTCAAGAGCAGAAGGTGCCTACTCGAGACCAGTGGCCACGCTCCTGCTCTTTGTGAAAGCTCCAGGTCATGCATTATTCTGGGAGTCCTGGAGAGGACAGAGAGAGAGAGGGAGACAAGGGGCTTTGAGGAGAAGAGAGGGGCTGGGATAAAGACAGCAGACTCCGAAAAAGTTGGAAAGGACCAGGGGCCTGCATGCCCTGTGATCAGCGCCCTGGGACCCCCTGTGAAAGGTGATGACATCCACAAGGGAGGCTGTGGAGTGGGTCCCCCAATGCCGCCCCGCTTGGTGTGGGAGCAGCATGGATCACCTTGGAACATGTGGGCTTGGAAGACGGCAATACTCGGGGACTTTTCAGATTCTGCAGAAGCCTCCTAGGTGCTTGGGTGGTGCAGGGGAGGAAAAGAGAGCCCCGGAATAACTGAGATAGAATTTCCTGGTCAGCCTGGAGTCAGGTTTTGATATTAAGAAACCAAAGAAGTTTGCATTTCTTGCACACCCACGTTTGTGATTTAAAATCTGTACTCATCAAAACATGTAAGTTGTCATCAGATGTGTCATGATGACAGAACGCGCAAGGCTACAGTGGGAAGACAGAGAAGGGTGTGACTGGAGTTCCAAAAAGGCTTCCCGTGGAAACGCAGCC
>NW_012145235.1:0-352 GCF_000956105.1 Propithecus coquereli
GTTTGCCAGTTTTACATAGTGGGTGGAGGAACAACAAACCAAACTCAAGTAATCTGGTTCTAGAGTATGTGCTCTTAGCCACTGTACTATACATTTTCTCTAATTTAATAGAAATTAATCCGTTGTTATTATCTTCTGTCCAGTCTTTCAATCTCAGTGTTCCACAGTCTTTGGTTTCAAGCCCTCTTCAGATCTCATTTTTCATGCCCAATCTCTTCTCCCCCATAAAATATCATGCCAGTGCCCATCAAATTTATATTTCCTATCCGCCAATTTCTCACAGTCTCTGCTTGGATGTCTCAGGTATTTCAAACCCTGTAACTCAGAAAACGTGATACCTTATCTCAGTAAA
>NW_012145235.1:2017-2861 GCF_000956105.1 Propithecus coquereli
ACCAAGGCGATCCTCATAAGGTAGATTATGAGCATCCTTATTATTATTTTTTTAAGTTTTTTTATTTCAGCATATTACGTGGGTACAAATATTTAGGTTACATATAGTGCCTTTGCCCCACCCAAGTCAGAGCTTCAAGAGTGTCCTTCCCTGAGATGGTGGGCATCGTACCCATTAGGTGTGAATATACCATCCCCTCTGCCCCCTTCCACCTGCCTGACACCTGATGAATGTTACTACTATTTGTGCTCTTAAGTGTTGCTCAGTTAAAACCAATTTGATAGTGAGTACATGTGGTGCTTAATTTTCCATTCTTGTGATACTTTACTTGGTAGAATGGGCTCCAGCTCTATCCAGGATAATACAAAGAGGTGCTAGATCACCATTGTTTTTGGTGATGGTGATAGAACTCTGTGGTATACATGTACCATATTTCATTAATTCACTTGTATTGATGGGCACTTGGGTTGTTTCCACATCTTTGCAATTGTGAATTGTGCTGCTTGATTATCCTTATTGTGACAGTAAAGAATAGAACAACACACTCCCTTAAATATTACATCCTTTCCAAGCAATTTTTTCTCCATATCCCTAGAAAGAAGGTAAGATAGGTACTATTTTATTGTTTCACTAATGAGAAGTGAAGTCTCATGGAAAGTTAGCATCCATTGAAGGTCACATGGTCACTTGATGATCAAAGTGAAAAACGGACCCACTCAGCATTTAGTGTTCTCCCCGCCACTGTAGCCGGGTCAGGATAACATTATGCCTTTGCTTCAGAACTTAACGGTTTTCAGATCCCAACAAGCATTTTCTCACGTGAGTTGTCAAAAAGGCTGTCGAT
>NW_012145235.1:13696-14884 GCF_000956105.1 Propithecus coquereli
ATATCGTGAATCCTGAGCTTCATTATTATAATTCTTCAATTAAAATTTATCAGCCATTAAAAAGTGTCATAGTCTTAACTTTCATCGCTGGTTATTCCAACAAACAATACATGATGAGACTATTAGGTAAAACAAATTAAAATTAACTCTAAAAAGAAGTGATTATTTTATTTGCTTAGGAATTAGCATATAACTACTCCCTCTAAATTTTAATCTCATTAATAAGACTACAAGTCCAGGAATAGGTTTTAGAAAAGATTTGTGCTAAATACATAAGGCTATTTTAAATAATATATAAACTGTTTATAAGACTCAGGTTTAATTTGTGTGCCTATTTATACGTGTGCATTTTGTGTCTTTGGTGGCAAATGACCCACATATTGGCATGATTACTCAAAGAGCTACTGAAATGAGGGAGAAAATATAGAATAGTGCTCAGACCAGGCTTCCAGGGTTAAGAAATTCCACTATAAAAGAGCCAAGAATTTCACTGAATGCCAATTTCCAGTTGTCTGCAAAACATGCGAATTATTGATACTGCCTGTTCTCTCCCTTTTTCAAATCTATTTGAGCACGTTATTTTTTGCAGAATTAACATGGTGTATTAATTCATTATTTAGTCTCTAGAAATGATGTCCGTGTTGGCATAATTTCCTTCACAATTTTCAAAGACGGTACTACATGAGTAGACACAAACTTGATGAAGGTATTTGAAACTTAATGCAGATAAAAATGCTTTATGAGGTAGGAGTTGACTTTACTATTATACTAGAGAAAGTCAGCCAGCCATACTACATTAACTGTATGCTTGCTAGTGTTTATAAACCTTGCCAAACAGGTTTACACTCAGCACCAAGTATAAAATGTAAATAGATGGATAGTGGCATTTGAGATTAGAGTTGTTTAGCGTGACTGTAGACACTCTTCTTTCGATGTCAAGAATCCTGTGGAGGAAGTAGAGATATTGGGACTGACATCAGAGCCAGGCCAAGGATGAAAGAGAGGAGAATGTGTATCCTACATGCTGACAATCTGCCTCTTAAACTCTGCTCTCTCCACATCCCTTGCTAAACTGGATCAGGGGTATCTCCTCACTTTATATCTCTGCTTTATTCTTTTCTAGAAGTGTCCCTTTAATTTCCATATTACTTCATTTATGTCTTTATTAGCATAATTTCTTTTTTTTTA
>NW_012145235.1:20312-20833 GCF_000956105.1 Propithecus coquereli
TTGTTCACATCAGAGTAATTTTATGGTTGATAGATATTCTTAACCCATGCTACAGCTGAAATTGCATTATGGAAGTCATTTTAAATCAACATAGCGGTGAACAGACTTTATTATTGAAATATACACATTTTTAGTGCCACCTATTGGTATAAAGAGATTTACATAGAATTATTGTTACATATTACATATTATTAATATTGGATAATGTGTGAATAGTGAACACAATGTACCTAAAAAGCATAAACTATTTTTAAAAGTTCGAATACTAGCAATGGATGCTCACTGATTTATAAATGTGAGAAATTTCTGGTGATTTAAGTAGTTCAATGATTAAAACAATGTTTGAATATGGTATTTTAAAAGAAATTATTAAAAACTTTTTGGCTTTCACATCTTTGCATTGAGAAGTCTAATATAAAATTTAGAGGTAAATCGGGTTGGTTTGTTTTAAATTGTTTGGAAGAAAATAGAACTACTGCCTGATATCATATCCATGTATTTGTCAAATAACTAAAATATAT
>NW_012145235.1:21252-22172 GCF_000956105.1 Propithecus coquereli
GGCAATAAATCATTTTAATAAAACTTTTATTTAAAATGTACAATGAGTAGCAGAAGCTTCCCCCTCCCCCATGAGTTGTCGAAATGAACTTCTTGCATTAACTAGATTTAAAAGTATTTTAAAAGATTGAAATATTGGAAGTTTTTTAATACTAGGAGGTGAAGACTTTTGACTATGTAAACGTGTGTTAAATGAAGAGTGCTGCTAATAAAATTAATACACCTATAAATACTCAGATACTTGCCCCTAGTCTTATTAAATAAAACAAAAGATACATTTATAAAGAGTCAAAGCAAAGCCAAGATGCTTCTAAATTCTGTAAAATTCTTCTACCTGCATTGTTTACTCAATATGTTTACTCAATATTATTGAGTAATATTGTAAATATCAACAACCCTAACTAAAGTGAAAATGAATATTTCATGAGACAATAATAATGCATTAGAGAAAAATATAGTATTCCACTTACTAAATAATATACAATTTTATTTGGTTTAAATACAAATTTTACAATACCAACAAAGGAAAATATTCTTCGTGTAATGGTCTATCATTATAATCATTTTACATTGTATTTGCCTAATGACATTTTTCTTGTTCACATCAGAGTAATTTTATGGTTGATAGATATTCTTAACCCATGCTACAGCTGAAATTGCATTATGGAAGTCATTTTAAATCAACATAGCCGTGAACAGACTTTATTATTGAAATATACACATTTTTAGTGCCACCTATTGGTATAAAGAGATTTACATAGAATTATTTTGTTACATATTACATATTATTAATAATGGATAATGTGTGAATAGTGAACACAATGTACCTAAAAAGCATAAACTATTTTTAAAAGTTTGAATACTAGCAATGGATGCTCACTGATTTATAAATGTGAGAAATTTCTGGTGATTTAAGTAGTT
>NW_012145235.1:24662-25496 GCF_000956105.1 Propithecus coquereli
GCACCACCTTCTGTTAAAGATATTGTCTGTCATTATGCCTGGTCACACAAGTATTTCGTAATGAACATTATTGACTTTGATTACTGCAGGATATTCACCTGAGTCATTTACCATTAAAATGTAAATACTTTTCCATTGGAATTTCAGTATACACTCTGCCACATTGATTTGTAAAGATACTATATAGTAACGATTAGCTATGTGGAAAATGACTGCTTTTCAAATCATCAGATACATAATTCCGATTTTATTTATGATTCAATTTTGTTGATTACCTGAAAGTACAAGCATGATGGTAACAAATTTGGAAGAGTTTGGAATATATATTTGGCCTGAAAACGAGCATACTACCCTTTTAATTTTTAAAAGTTTTGATTTCTTTTTTAATATAAGAGAAAATGGCATGGTTAACAAATGTCCAAACGTAGAAGCAGCAACTTAAATAAGTCTTAAGAGTAGAAACTAATGATAGTTGTCCTTTGTCTTCATTTGAATATATATGTATCAATATTTATTTCACTGTAGCTGTTCTTTCTCATTTTTTCTTTGATATGTTATTGAGTTCCACCTTGTCAAATGCTCACTATGAAAATTTTGGGTTCCTCCATGAAGTGACGTCCATATTTATGTGTCCAGAGACCAGAGGACTTCAAATACTCCTGATCAAAACGCACTGAGAAATATATTTTTGTTCAGTACATACATAAATGCTTATATACAACAAGTTTTATGATTAACACTTCTATTCACTGTGCAATGCACTCTGAAATTTTCTGTTATAGGCTACTTTATTCTTTTATAAATTCTTAAAGTATTGTGACATAGGCAGTTTGA
>NW_012145235.1:28546-28902 GCF_000956105.1 Propithecus coquereli
TTTTTAAAAATTTCAATTCGATTTATTTTGTAAAACATCTCAAAGCTGTTCTTTTTTTCTAGAAATCCCTTATCCATCTTTCCACTTGTCATGCCTCCCTCTTATTTTGAATTTTTTCTCTTTATACCACTCTTAATCAAAAACCTTATTTAGAATCTTTTAAAGAGACTCCTTTACAACTTTCACTTCTGACTATGACAACCTATATTTTACCAGATCAATCTCTCTCTGAAAGCAACAACGATAGGTGATGTATAAATTACAAAAACAGCAAAACTGTTGCTTGTAGCCATCAGAGAATACTCAAGATAGGCAGGACTTGAATGACCAAATTCCAGAAGAACAGAAATGTCTTG
>NW_012145235.1:29612-30594 GCF_000956105.1 Propithecus coquereli
TTTTTAAAAATTTCAATTCGATTTATTTTGTAAAACATCTCAAAGCTGTTCTTTTTTTCTAGAAATCCCTTATCCATCTTTCCACTTGTCATGCCCCCCTCTTATTTTGAATTTTTTCTCTTTATATCACTCTTAATCAAAAATCTTATTTAGAATCTTTTAAAGAGACTCCTTTACAACTTTCACTTCTGACTGTGACAACCTATATTTTACCAGATCAATCTCTCTCTGAAAGCAACAACGATAGGTGATGTATAAATGACAAAAACAGCAAAACTGTTGCTTGTAGCCATCAGAGAATACTCAAGATAGGCAGGACTTGAATGACCAAATTCCAGAAGAACAGAAATGTCTTGCAGTTAGCTGGACAAGGCATTTGCTGTCACCTTTAGTGATGTAGGGCCCAGCTGAGTAGAGAGCAAGGGCTCAGGATGTTCGTTAGTCTCCCAGGACTAAGATAAAAATGGAAGTTTGGGGCTACCCAACTATCTAGGAATTGGGAAAGAATATTCTACAGAACGGGAAACCACAGACATTCTACTTTACTATTCTCCTCAGAGTCCTTGCAGATTTGAACATGAGTGGAAGGAGAGGTCAAAAAACCAAATATAAAGAGGAAATGGAGAGGCCAAAGCTAAGCAGAGCTCTTGGCAGTCTTGCAGTGCTGAGGAAACAGTTGTGAGTTCAGAGTCAACAGAGAAGAAAGGGCTTCAGGAAATACCCAGGCTTTCAATTGCAACCTCTGAAAGGAGATACTCTAGGAGTAAAAGCAAACTGGAAATTGATCGTGACTCAATAAAGTAAATCCCACATTCAATCGTTTACTCCCAGATTGGTACAAGGCATTCTGTTTACAGCTGACTGAGCTCCTAAAAGAAAATGCAGTTCTCTTTGGGGGAATATTGCAACATCTAGGGTTTGTACAGTGGTTTATTATACAATTATTTAAAATCACTAGACATTTCTGGAGACAGCATCAAAA
>NW_012145236.1:0-1046 GCF_000956105.1 Propithecus coquereli
TGCTTTGATGTAATTTGCTGCAAATCTTTCCAGAGACAATATAAACACCAAATGTTAGAAGATGACTTTTGAGATTTGTCATTTGTCATTAAACAGAAAAGGAAAATGTGTTTGGAATAAAAATGAATCTTACACATTATGTCAATTTTGTTATGAAGATATTCAAACATGGATTAAAAAAAACAATCTGGCACCTACTTTTCATTGCCATTTCTGTCACTCTAGTCCAGGGTATCTTTTCCCCAACCTGGACTTCAATTCCAGATGCCTGCACCCTATCCATTCTAGTCCAACCAACAAATTTCTACTACATTTATCTTTGACACACAGATTCCAGGCATATCAACCTCCGATGTAGCATGTGTTGATTATACTTTATCTAGAGAATTGACTACTATCTCTCATTGTTCTGGTAATTAAGTCTTTTCATAAAATAGATCTAACTCAGTTTTTCATCCTTTTATTTTATATTTATACACAACTCACTCTCCAGTCAAATTGTACTATTCATGGTTTCCAAATGAAATCTGCACTTTCTCCAATTGCCAATATTCTTACTTTATCCAAGATATAGCTGCACAGTTTTACTAATTTGGGAAGCCTTTATTGTCTCTCCATTATCATGTAATCTTTCCATCCAATTAATACACTTCCATTAATATTTCCTATAAGCTACTGTTATAGTTCAATTGTGTCTTCCCACCAAAAAAAATTATATAAAAGATGTTGAAGTCTTAACCTCCAGTACTTCAGAATGTAACCTTATTTGGAAATACGGTCTTTATAGATGCAGTTAAATTATGATGAGTTGATACTGGAGGAGGGTAGGCCTCTGATTCAATATGACTAGTAGCCTTATTAAGGAAGACACAGAAATACATGAAGAGAACACCAACTGAGGACGAAAGCGAAATTTGGAGTTAAACACAAATAGAAGCAAAGGAACAATAGAGACTACCAGCAAACTATTAGAAGCTGGAAAATAGCAAGGAAAATTCCCCTACAGGTTTCAGACACCTTGATTTGGGGTTTCGAAGCCTCCAGAA
>NW_012145237.1:0-1186 GCF_000956105.1 Propithecus coquereli
TGAGTTTAAGATAGGTTAATTAACTTTCCAGTAAATAGTAAATAAATTAGTAAATAAAAAGCTCCCCTGATTTTCAGGCCTTCAAACTCAAACTGAATTAGATCATCAGTTCAATAACTTTCATTGAGTAAATATTATATATCAGGCACTGTCCTAAGTGCTTTTTATGTATTAATCAATATCTTCTACACAACATTCCTATGAAAAAGTACTGTGTCTTCACCTAAAAGAAGAACTGAGGCAGAAAGAAGTTGTATAACTTGCCCAGTAAGTCAGGTTCCAGAGTTCATGCTCTTACCTATTCATTTAGTTTACAAATGATTGACTCAACATCCGGCTACAAAGCTCACTTTATTGAACAGTTTGTTTATCTATATATTACAAAACAGGATGTATTCTTATAGTGGTTACATGACTCAGTGTACATGCAGCTGTTGAATAAATACCTGATCAACATTTTTGGGATACAGAAAAGCATTATATTATTCATTGCATGGCTTTTCCATTCAATAAAGTATATTATAATAGGGGAACAAATAACAACAAACTTTGGAGTCAGGCAAATTAGAACCTCTATTTTGATCTACGTGATTGTAGGTTAACAATTAATCTGTAAATTTCTGTTTTCTTATCTTTAAAATGGGGATTACAGTCCTGAGCCCATAGTGTTGATGTGCACTTTACCTGTAATAACATATACTGAAATAGTGTGTACACTTTGATAAAATTATTATTTTTCTTTCTTCTTTGTGTGTGCATGCATGAATGTGAGTGTGTAAACATTTTTAACATATCCATTGCTTCCAATAAAATATCTGACATATGAATAAAGGTATTAGATTTATAGCATTACCATTCCCTAGAACACATGGATAAGTTTTCCTTAAAGAAACATTTATTAGAATGATGATCT
Organism: Propithecus coquereli; assembly: GCF_000956105.1. Lineage (NCBI taxonomy): Eukaryota > Metazoa > Chordata > Mammalia > Primates > Indriidae > Propithecus > Propithecus coquereli. The sequence continues at coordinate 914 of NW_012145237.1, forward strand.
TTTAGACAGGTGGAGAAACAAATGTAAAATATCTTATCATAATTACTGTTCTTTAGGGAAGTAAGGAAATATTCTCTATTTTTTCCTAGATGCTTCCTTCATTGCATTACCCAACTTGATCAATAAATAATGAATCCAGCAGAATTAACTTTAAAAGAAGAAGGGACATGAAATTGGAGCCTCTTTTTGAAATCCCTCAGGATAGGCTTTAAAAATAAGTGAATTTTTAATAAGTCATTAATAAGGGAAGTATTCTGTAATTTTTAGGTAAAG
>NW_012145238.1:0-1326 GCF_000956105.1 Propithecus coquereli
ATATGAATCACAGCTACCCACAACCACATGGGTGGATGTCAGGAACGTGGAAAAAGCAAGTTGTAGAAGAATGTCAACAGTATGATTCCATTTATATTGAGTTTCCAGATGTGCAAACCTAAACAATGTATTTTTAAGAATATAAATGTGGTAAAATGATTTTTAGAAAAAGTGGGAAAATGGCAACTGTAAAATTTGGGGTGATGATTGCCTCCAACTGGGGAGGGAAAAGGGATTGGAGGGGTACACAGGAGATTCCGTCATAATGGTAATGTCTTTCTTTTGAATTAGGTGGTGGGTGTGTGCATTTGTTCTATCATTCCTTATACCTTACACATTTCATACACATTCTTTTACATACTCAATATTGAAGAAAGACAATAAAGAAGAAACACTTGATTTTTAAAATGGTGTCACACACAAAACAAATCCCAACCAAACTGACATTTTTGACATTCCTTCTGTGCAAACCAAGTGTGTGATTTTTAAAGCACACTGGAAATGATGTGGCTTTGAAAGGGGGCTTAGTTAGCCCCTTTGAACTCCAATCCAGAAGCCCAGACGGGTCATGTGATTAATGATCCCTTTTCCTGTGACCTCCTAAGCTCTGACAGTGCATTGTTCTCCTCCCTGATCTCAGATAAATTAAGCCACTGTTGGGTGGCTGTGCATATCAATAGCGTTGCTCTTTTAAACGTTCAAGTTTATTTTCATTGTTTGCTTTGTTGGATACTTGCTTGGGTTTTAGAAAACTAGATTCAGCAACACCCTGAAAGACACAGATAAAGCATAGCTTTCTTCGTGTAACCCAGAGAGAAGAAATCAAGTGTGGCCAAGCGGATTTACCCAGCCTATCTCTGTCTCTAAGTGTTGATGCTGCCTGTATTCCCAGTTCTTCAGTGTGAAATATCCTCTAATGGGTTTATATTCTTAGAAATACATTCTAAATCAGTTTGGTCATTATAATAGGTAATATTTCAGTTATCTGTTGCTGCTATAACAACCCGATCCCCAAAATTTAGTAGCTTAAAACAATAATTTATTCTCACAGTTCTGTGACTTGGGCTTACCAAGAGGTTCTCTCTTGGTGTCTTTCATGCAGTTGCTCTGTGGGTTGGCTTGGGTTCACCAGGTGGGTCTCAACTGGGGTCTTCCCCTGCCATTGTGGTCCATTTTTGGCCAGGGCTGCAGTTATCTAAGGGCTGAGCTGGAGATCCAAGATAGGCCATTTACCTGGCTGGCAGTTGATGCTGGCTATTGGTCGGGAGCTCTGCCAGGGCTGTCAACCAGAGTGTCTAACTGTAGCCTCTCCATATGGCTTAGGAC
>NW_012145239.1:0-2106 GCF_000956105.1 Propithecus coquereli
ATGACAGCAAAAAAGGAATCAGAGATCATTTAAAAAAATTATTTTTTGGTATATCTGCTTTATTTTTTTTCTCTCAATGTCTTTTTCTGTGTTCACACACACACACACACACACACACACACACACAGAACCCAAACTCACTTATTCTTTTTCTTAAACATTTGCAAACATCGTGACGCTTCAGTAGGCATTTCCTCTGAATAAGAACATTCTCCTATATGTCCTCAAAGTCACTAGCACATCTAAGAAAATTAATAATTCCATATTATTCAACAGGAAAATTACTAATTCCATAGTATAAAATATCAGCAATGCCAAAAATGTTTTTGGCTGTTTGATTTTTTAAAAACAAGAATCCAATTAAGATTCAGCCATGGCATTTGATTGTTTTGTTTCTTGAGAATCTATAGTCTTTTTAGCCCAACCTCCTCATTTTTGACATGAGATAAATACTTTTGAGATGAGGTGATTTATCCAAGGCCATTACAAGGAGGAGATGCTCCATTTTACTACTTAAGTAGGATTTTTATTGTGAAGATACCTTTACATTTTAAAATAATTTGAAAATAGTGGTATCAAAGATGTCATCCCAGCATGGGAATTTCTACTCCTCTGTTAGCAACACTGAGCCCCCACGATGTGTCAGTACAGTAGACACCTGTGTTTGTTGGTTCAGCAGCCTCGCAAACTCCACGCAGACACCGCACAGAACAGTTGAAAACCTCCCCTTGTCTAGCGGCTGGTCGCGATGCAGCTGGGATTCGACTGACTCCTGAGCCCTGTTCACTCTGTACTGCTCTGACACCCCAAAGAACCACCGAGTATATTTGGAAACATTCTATTTGTAAACTGCATGTAACTTTTTGAATGAACTTTTAAAAACAGATGGTGTGCTCTCACCAGCTAGTTGCTTGTCGGTATTCTGTCTCCATTGTAGGTACTAGAGAACCAATCAGATGCCACTTTGGAGAAAATAAAAATTGCCGGGCAAGGTAGCATCCTCAGTCTTTGACCCTTTGGCAAACACAGACTAATGGGAATCCATCCTAGGCTATGTTTTGGCAAGAAACCGAGACTGTAGAACACTCAGGAATAGTGAGGGAAAGAACAGATCATGCAAATTAGGAATATCGATTGTGTTTCCAAGCGATCCTGAAAGAAGAGTAGAATTAGTAGAAAGGATTCTTTCTCTGTTTTTTTTTTTTGGTAAACTATGTGAAGATGCCATAAAGGTTAGGGCGGAGATCATGCTCTATTTACCATGCTGCATTCCAGGAGTTAGTGCATAATTTGGAATATATGTAGGTATTTAGAAAATATTAATACATCAATTCAGCAAACATTTCCTGAATGCATTCTATGTGCTGGTCCCTGGCCTTGAGATAAGAGACAGGCAACTTCCGCTCTCCTTGATAAGCACGTTGGACAATGGGGTGAGCACCTGGTGTCCTGGCAGCAGGAAGGAGCCTCACCCGGCCCAGGCTTGGGAGGAGCAGGAAAGGCTTCCAGCAGAAAGCGCCATTTGAGTAGACACTGAAGGTGCAGAAGGAATTCTTGCTTGCTGAACCGAATGGATGAATTTTCTTTTAAGTCTCTTAAAGTCACAGGGGAAAGTAAACTATTCACATAGACCTTTCTTGTTTGAGTTGGCAAATGCCACTGAGAGTCTGTGAGCTACAAGAATCTGGCGACAGCTGCAGCCTGTGTATAGAAAACCCAGCGGCCGAGGCAGGAGGGTATACCATTTTGTACCTTTTGAATTAGCTACGAAATTTTCTGATGAATTAAAAAAAAGAATTTATGTTCGAGACTTAAGGTCACTTTAGGGAACAGACGGGGAAGGACATAGACGCACCATCCTCCAGTTTATCAGAACTGGGAGATGCTGTGAAATTGACAGTGTCTAAGGGCGGAGCCGTGCTTTCCAGTCTTGGGTCCCAAGGAATGGAAGTGAGTGGATTTATTTCAATTTTGGCAATTTTTAAAAGAAAACCGCTATCAGTAGAAATGGGGAGAAAACCTGGAAAAAAAAGAAAAAGAGGAGAACAGAGGACTATGGGAAATATGGCAAATGCATTCCTGAAGCAACATTTGTTTCATCAGTGT
>NW_012145240.1:0-1622 GCF_000956105.1 Propithecus coquereli
GCTCTTGCTCAGGCTGGTTTCGAACTCCTGAGCTCGAACAATCCGCCCACCTCGGCCTCCCAGAGAGCTAGGATTACAGGCGTGAGCCACCGCGCCCGGCCATCTTGTGTGCTTTTTAAAAAGGCATTTTCATGGGCATCATCCAAGCTCAGAATCCTTGGAAGGAAATCTGCCTTTCCTGGGTGATTCTTGTGCGCGTCAATATTTGAAAACCACTGTTATAAGAGCAGTGGGTAAAAAAATATAGGGAAGCAATTTGTCTAACTCTCCAAGAAAGGTGACCAGGAGTCTTCTTAGCCTCCATCCAGAGAAAATAACACACGTAAAAGGCTTACACAAAGGTGTTTTTCCTTAGTACTCCATAAAACGATTCAGTATTTTATTTTCCATGTGAGAGATGTAAGCGTCTACAAGCAGCTGACCACAGTAAACCTCACTGTAAACAACATTTTCCCAGGGCAGCTGCTATCTATCTACGCACCCTGGTCTCTCCCTAGACAATACGCTGTCAGATTCCCAACTGCTGTTTCCTACTCAGGCCTGTTTCCCCAGGTAGGTAGCCCCTTAGGCTATAGATCTCTTTGTTTGTATTTATCCATCTTTCCCTGCCTTCGACCATATTTAAAATTTTACTCTGTGTAAAATTCCTTTCAAGCTAGGCATTAGCACCATAATAAATAACTTTTTGCTATGTAAACTTGCAAAGGCATTTGTTTTAAGCCTCAGCATCCTCATCTACTAAATCAGAACAGGATTATCTGCCTTTCAAAGTTATTGCAAGGATGAAACACAATATGTGAAAATATCTTACAACATATAAAATGCTATCAAATAATATTGTAAATAATTACGGACTAAAAAGAAAAAAAAAAACCGAATTATCTGCTCAGTCCTCATCACTCAAACACTGGTGGAACGGGGACTGTGTAATCGCAATAAGTTCTCTATTTGGAAAGGGCAAGAGTGAGAGAGGAACGGAAGACGGGGTCTGTAGCAATTGTGAAATCCCACTGGGCCCCTATCCTTTGGGCAGGAAATGTTCCTTGGTTTAGGCCTCAATCCACTGGCTCCGTGAGGCTCCCTTAGACAGTCTTCTCTGTGGTCCCTGGCTCTGCCTTCTGGGCTTTTACTCCTTTCCCATAAGCATCCTTGGCCACATCGGAAGTGGACATTAGAGATTACGCCTTCCTTAGCAATTTAAAAATTTCCTCATCCATTTCCTGCCTGTAGGTAGTTGAGGGCCCAAAGATTGTTCTATGTCTTGATCAGTGATGGTCTCTTTTAATCCAGACTGATACTTCTCTTACGCTCTCTCAAAAAGAGAGAGTTAGTTTCTAACCTATTTGATTTCAATCAGCTACAAGTACAAATAGCTACACGTGCAGCTCTTTTCTAGATACCCTTCTCGGATTTTTTAGATTTCTTTGCTTTCCTTTGTCTATGCCCCTCTCTCTTAACTTCAGGTACCTTATGCCTATCGGGCTGCAATAGGAGAGCTACACCCTTTGTCTCTTTTCCTAAGTGATTCTGTCTAAAGGAAAATATATATATTTTTTTTTTTAGAGACAGAGTCTCACTGTGTTGCCCGGGCTAGAGTGCCATGGCGTCAGCCTAGCTCACAG
>NW_012145241.1:0-1339 GCF_000956105.1 Propithecus coquereli
TGGCCCACCCCACTCTGAGTCAATGATTGCCACCAGATGCAGGCAAAAGACATGGATATTTTTATACAAATTTAATAAATAAACATAATACTACCAAAATCCTGAGTTTAAAACCCCAGTACAGCCAATGGAGTATTGTATCTTTGTTTTCATTTGCCTCAAACAGAAGTATAGGCATCTTTAGCTTTTAATGGTCACGCCTTCCTCTTCCTCTATGTTCTATACATAGAATTCCTTTCTTTCCTCCAATGCCTTTCTCTCATATCCAAAATCTTATCCAAGTTTTAGGTTGAGTTCTGTCTATCAGTGAGCCTTTTCTGGTTATCACACCTTATTTGGGAAATCTTAGCATTTGTGCTTTTAATGCGCAATATTGCCAACTAGGCCTTGCTCTCAAATTGTTAAATATTTTCCACAAGAGATTATAAAGTTCTAGCATGTAGAGACTGTGATATCTCATTCTTCCACATGTTTCCAAGGCTCTTTGTATTCAAATTAAGTAGACTACTGTAAACTATTAATAATTATAACTCCTGAACATCCCTTAAATTGGGCTGTCTCTCAGAAAGTCCAATAGTGATTGAAGAAATGTTCAGGGTAATTTTGCAATGCAACCTGTTTTCAGTCTACGTTTGGAATTGTTGCTGTTTCTTCAGTTGAGTACCAGATGGAGCAACAGAAACGCAATTGGGTAACATAAGAAAAGTCTACATTGTATCTCTTCTTAGAATCACACTTAATCTAGTGAGATGATAATATCAGAGGCACCCAGAAACTGGGATCACTGAAGAAATACAGGTTTACACATTTCATCTCAGGCTCACCCTAGGGTTCATTGAGTGGAATGTTAGGCAGAATCATGCACCATTTAGACTGTTGCTTTCTCCCTCTCTTATTTTTGTGGGGCTAAGCTCGTACAGTTGAATTTGCATAAGCTAAATTTGTATGTGATGAGACTCCATTGTACACAGTTTGTTTATAATAGGAAAAAAGCACCTTTTTCAAAGGAACAAATATTCTGGAATACATAAATACATACATACCCCCTGTTTTCATCATTTACTCAGTCATTCAACAAATACTGTCTCTGTTATCTCCAGCACTGGGCTACATAATGGAGGAGATAGAGAAAGAAGTAAAACAATATCTGTCCCTACCCTCATGGAGCTTAACCAATTAATCAATCGGTCAAATAAATAAAAAATTATCCTATGATAAAAAAGAGGTACATAGTATCTTGAGAACATACAATAAGGATATTTGATGCGCATTGAGGGTTTTAGAAAGGCTCCCTGTGAAAGCGACTACTGAGCTGGACTGGAAGTGTGGGATGCTGTGA
>NW_012145242.1:0-2172 GCF_000956105.1 Propithecus coquereli
TGAGTACATGTGGTGCTTGTTTTTCCATCCTTGGGATACTTCACTTAGTAGAATGCGTTCCAGCTCTATCCAGGAGAATGCAAGAGGTGCTATATCACCATTGTTTCTTAAAGCTGAATAGTACTCCATGGTATACATATGCCACATTTTATTAACCCACTCATCTATTGATGGACACTTGGATTGTTTCCACATCTTTGCAATTGTGAATTGTGCTGCTATAAACATTCGGGTGCAGGTGTCTTTTTGATAGAGCGACTTTTGTTCTTTGGGAAGATGCCCAGTAATGGGATTGCTGGAAGAAATGGTAGATCTACTTGTATCTCTTTAAGGTATCTCCATATTGCTTTCCACAGAGGTTGCACTAGTTTGCAGTCCCATCAGCAGTGTATGAGTGTTCCTATCTCTCCGCATCTGTGCCAACATTTATTGTTTTGGGACTTTTTGATAAAGACCATTCTCACTGGGGATAAGTGGTATCTCTTTGTGGTTTTGATTTGCATTTCCCTGATGATTAGAGACATTGAGTATTTTTTCATATGTTTTTTGGCCATTATTCTGTCTTCTTTTCAAAACTTTCTGTTCATGTCCTTTGCCCACTTTTTGATAGGATTGTTTGATTTTTTCTTGTTGATTTTACTGAGTTCTGAGTAGATTCTAGTTATCAGCCCTTTATCGGATTTGTAGCATGCAAAAATTTTCTCCCATTCTGTAGCTTGTCTGTTTGCTCTTGTGACAGTTTCTTCAGCTGTGCAGAAGCTTTTCAATTTGATCAGGTCCCATTTATTTATTTTGGTTGTTGCTGTGATTACTTGTGGGGTCTTCTTCATAAATTCTTTCCCTAGGCCAACGTCTAGAAGAATATTTCCAACATTTTCCTCTAGAATTCTAATAGTTTCACTCCTTAGGTTTAAGTCTGTTACCCAGCGTGAGTTGATTTTTTGTGGCAGGTGAAAGGTGTGGATCCTGCTTCAGTCTTCTACATGTGGCTATCCAGTTTTCCCAGCACCATTTATTGAATAAGGATTCTTTTCCCCAGTGTATGTTTTTGTCTGCTTTGTCAAAGATTAGATGGCTATATGAGGATGGTTTTATATCTGGGTTCTCAGTTCTGTTCCACTGGTCAATGGCTCTGTTTTTGTGCCAGTACCAAGCTGATTTGATTACTACAGCCTTATAATAAAGCTTGAAGTCTGGTAAGTTGATACCTCCCATTTTGTTTTTATTGCCTAGGATTGTTTTTGCTATGCGAGGTCTTCTCTGATTTCATACGAAGCGTAAAATTAATTTTTCTACATCTGTGAAGAATGATGTTGGTATTTTAATAGGATTGCATTGAATCTGTAGATCACTTTGGGTAGTATAGATATTTTAACAATGTTGATTCTACCAACCCATGAGCATGGTATGGTTTTCCACCTGTTTACGTTCTCTGCTATTTCCCTCCTCAATGTTTCATAGTTCTCCCTGTAGAGGTCTTTTACCTCCTTAGTTAAATATATTCCTAGGTACTTTATTTTCTTAGTTGGTATTGTGAAGGGAATTGAGTCTTTGATTTCGTTCTCAGTATGACTGCTGTTGGCGTATATGAAAGCCTCTGATTTGTGTGTATTGATTTTGTATCCTGAGACTTTACTGAATTCATTTATCAATTGCGGGAGCCTCTTGGTGAATCTTTGGGGTTTTCTAGATATCATACCATATCATCAGAAAATAGTGGGAGTTTGATCTCTTTTGTTCCCATTTGTATGCCTTTAATTCTACTCTCTTGCCTGATTGCTGTGTCCGGGATTTCCAGCAGTATGTTGAATAGAAGTGGAGATAGTGGGCAACCTTGTCTGGTTCCAGTTCTCAGTGGGAATGCTTTCAGTTTTTCCCCATTGAGTATGATGTTGGCTGTGGGTTTGTCATATATGGCTTATATCATTTTTAGGTAAGCCCCATCTATGCCTATTCTGTTAAGCGTTCTTATCATAAAAGGGTGTTGAATTTTGTCAAATGCTTTTTCTGCGTCCATTGAGAGAATCATATGGTTTTTCTTTTTGCTTCTGTTTATGTGGTGAATTACGTTTATAGATTTGTGTATGTTGAAGCATCCCTGCATCTCTGGAATGAAGCCCACTTGTTCATGATGGATTATTTTCTTAATAAGCACCTGGATTCGGTTAGCTA
>NW_012145243.1:0-1624 GCF_000956105.1 Propithecus coquereli
AAAAAAAAAAAAAAAAGAAAAGAAAAGAAAAAGAGAACCTGGATATTGTAGAAAAATATAAATTAACAAAGTTTAAGAAGAAAGAGATTGAGAAAATTTTCAAGGAGCTATCTCCTCAAAAGGTCGCAGTGTATGTAATTCTATAGGTGAACATTTTCAAATGATCAAAAACAGGTAATTCCAATGCTTTTTAAAATGAATACTCTGATTACACAGGGAAAGAAGGAAAATTTGTGTAGTATAATACTGATATCAAAACCTGCCTCAGACAAAACTAAAAAAGGAGACTGGTCTTGGTAATCAACATAAAAAAATCTTAAAATATTTGTATATTGAGTACAGTAGTTAATTCATTCAGTGAATATTTTATTGAGGGCCTACCATAAGATTGGTATTGTACTGGGGAAACAGCAGTGAACAAAAAAATATCAGGAAGTCTATTAGCATAATTTATATATCAATAGGTCAAAAGAAAATTAAACAGAATAACCTCTAAAGATGCCAAAAGAAGCATTTGATAATATTCAATATCCATTCCTAATTTTAAAAATATTCTTAATAAAGTAGGATATATCTTGGACATCATAGGGCAAAATTTGGCTCAAACTAAAATCTAGTATTTATGCTTAATGTATACTCAGGAACTTTTCCATTGTAAGTGACCACAAAACACAACTCCAGTTGTGTGGCTTCAGCAAAACAGAATTTATTGGCTACCCTTCAGGGTGAGGGCCACACAGCTGGATTCAAGGCTTCAAATGACATCAACAGTACCTGGCATTTCTCCAACTCTCAGCTGTACTCTTTTTCATCTTGATTTTATTTTCAGGCTCCATGTGGTGGCAAGATGAGTTCTGGGAGTGCCAGGTCTTCATTTGCCTAAGTTCAACTTGAGCAGGAAAACAAGAGTAGGTTTCCTCAGTTGCTCTTACATTTGTCACAGGATTCACTGTAATCAGCCCAATTTGGATCATTTCCCATTCCTGAACCAATCACCATGGCCAGAGAATGTGATTCTATAATTGGCTAAACCTGAATCATATATTTTGCCCCTAGATGCACATGGACTGAGAGTAAAGAAAGAAGGAAATGTTACTGAAAGAAAGAGGAATGTCTGCTAGGTTTCAAAGGACACATTAAAGCAAAGTTCTGATTCACAATGGCAAATAAGCAACCAGAAATAAAGTGATTAAGAAATATGAAGGACCTATATTAAAACTCTTGAGCAACATAAAAAGGATTTAAATAAAACAATATGATTTATTCCTATATAAGACTCAATATGAAAAAAGTCAATGTTTACAAATTAATCTATAAATTCAATGTGATCCCAAATATAATAGCAACATGTTCTTCTGCCCAAACCTGGCAAAATGATTAGAAAGGAAAAATAAGTGTCAAACTACCCAAGTGACATTTTTTTTTTAAGAGAGAGTGTCTTGCTCTGTCACCCAGGCTGGAGTGCAGTGGTGTGATCATAGCTCACTGCAGCCTTGAACTCCTGGGCTCAAGTGATCCTCCCACCTCAGCCTCCCAAGTAGCTAGGACTACAGGTACATGCCACCATCCCTGGCTAACTTTTTAATTTTTTGTAGAGATAGGGCATTGCTATGTTGCCCAGGCT
>NW_012145244.1:0-1295 GCF_000956105.1 Propithecus coquereli
AATAAAAAAGACATTTTATTTCTGCATTTGGTTTATTTCACTTAATATGATACCCTCCAATTTCATCCATGTTATCACAAATGATAGGATTTCCTTCTTTTTTAAGGCAAGTTAGTATTTGCTTGTGTATATATAACACATTTTCTTTACTCATCCATTGATGGACACTTAAGTTGATCCCATATCTTGGCTATTGTGACCAGTGCTGCAAAGAACATGAGTGTACAGATATCTCTTCCACATACTCATTTCAATTCTGTCAGATACATACATAGCAATGGGATTGTTGGATGGTATATCTATTTTTAGTTTTCCGAGGAACTTCCATACTGTTTTCCATAATGGCTTCACTAATTTACATTCCCACCAACAGTGTGAAAATAGCGTCTGCCTAGAAATCTCCAATATTGTTTCTTTTATTTCCCACTGAAATTCATAGGAACAGACTGAGAGGAGGAAATCTCACAGAGCCTTATACCAGAATATTAGAAATTTCCATCTGCCTTGGAGTGAAATTCAGATTCCTTCACTTGATGGAGAAAAAGCTCTTAAAGTTCAGCCTCACGAAACAGCCACAAAATGGATTATTTCAAGCAGTTAAATATCTCTCACCTTCCCCTCTGTCTTAAGACCCAAGTACCTAACAGTCTATGCCTGCAGTAGAACCTGGACCACTATACCTTAATGCTGCAGGTACAAATCTCTGAAGTAACCAGAGTTGTGTTTCCAAATGCTCTGGTTACCCTTTTTCAACATCTAATAAAAGCATTTCCCTAAGAAGAATTGAGCATGTAGAACAGGTGGCTATTGTAAGGGCACAGTGAATTCAGGGATGACTTCTCCCTATGGTAGACTCCATACACAGAAAACTCCCTGGAAGCAGGCTATGCAGAGAATGGAAGTTAACTGTGGACTTCAGAAGTTACAATGATCAAATCATCAGACCATTGGCACAGGAGAAAAAGTTATCACAAGAGGGCAAAGAAGTGCTAAATAAAATCCACTCAAATTAGAAAATTGTATAGAACATGTGAGTATAATATTTAGCTGCCTTTAAAGTGTAGACTTGAGAATAATATCTAATGAAAATTCAATTAAACCAGAGTCTGAGAAAATGTTATGACCTAGCAAGTTATTTTTTACATCTTTTATTTTTTTTTAATTTGGATATTCAAGACCCTTAATAATCAAAATACAACCTGTATACTCTTACTTAAATAAAAGTATAATATTCTAGTAAGATAGTTCAAGAAGGTGTCTGTTTTCAAATAAATATGTAAAAATCACTAGCTTTT
>NW_012145245.1:0-1338 GCF_000956105.1 Propithecus coquereli
ATAGATTTTTATGGAACTTTTTTATGGACTTAAAAGAATTACATATATTTATAGAAACACAAGTATATCACCCATTAACAAAAAAATCAAAGAAAACATTCTCAGATAAGAATAATTAGAAAATCTAATACTAGTTTTTATGTATTAGACAACTTTTACAAAAAAATATAAATTATCAACAATGAATATACTCATATATATTCATTAATGAAATCCAAAGTATAGTTTCTCAAATTATGAATTGCATGTATTCTACAATTACCTCTTAAATTACCTTTATTGGTATTTTAATTAAAAATTTTTGCATAGAATAATGTCTCTTCTAAAATGGCTTACTTATTATGTTTAAAAACCAATAAAATTTCTTCTTTCCTAAGTGTCTTCTAAACATTGAAATATCTTTATGCTTTATTCTGTATAGTTTCCTTATTGCTAACAAACTTTCCTAACTTTGCTAACAAATTTTTATAAAATTTTTTATTTGAAAGCCAGATAGGAAAGTGCATATATTTTATACTTACTTTTAAAAGAGATCCATTTTAAAATTTTACTTGAAATGTTCAAAAGTGCCTATAAATGAATGTGCTAAAAAATTGTTTTAAATGCTTCTTCATTTAAAAAGAAAGTACTGTGTAAGCAATATTATAATAGTGGGAAGGAATTAAAAACTTAAAAAAAAAATCAATGTCACTGCCAACAAGCAATCATAACAATTTTTGCTTTCCTATATTCTCTTTCAGATCTCATCTAAATATATAATTTTACTTGGTTTGTAACCATAATATAAAACAAATATAGCATTCTGCCTTATTCACTTTATATTTCACCTTCACAATCACTCTATGCTGCTTCATGATAATTCTCAAAATGTTTTAAGTTTTCATTTAGTTTATTTGTCAATGCATCAGTTAATATTCATTTAAAAATTAATTTTTAACGATTTTAATTTCAATCCAATGATCTGTTGGTTGGTTGATTTTTAACTGTCACTTTTAAAGCGGACATGAAAGTTGTAATAAAAAGGAAAAGAAGAAAAGAACAAGGAAGAAAAACATGTTTCATTTTTTTTAAAGTGTTCTAACATATATCATCCCAAACATTTAGGTAGATAGAGAAGGCACTTTCAAACACATAGAATTATGGAATTTGAAAGGAAACTTAGAATTATAACTTCCATCTAACATCTTTCTATGACATCCTTCTTCCATAGATTCTCTTAAAGCATCATCCCATGTTTTTCCTTGAATAATTCTAAACATTTCATTGCTTAAAAACTAAAATTTTTATGAAAGCCCTTTTTTAATAACTTAAAAGTTTTCTTTTTTAAGTTCATATTCA
>NW_012145246.1:0-640 GCF_000956105.1 Propithecus coquereli
TGTACTTCTCTACCCCCAAAAGAGCAGACCTTAAGAAGTTTTAATGATGCTAGAAGATCAAATATCATTCCAGAAATTACAAATTTTTACCACTTAAATAAAACTTTAAAACATAATTCAGTTTTGTTTTAAAAAGTAGAAGACTTACATCTACAAATCCCAAGAATTTTTTAAATACGTTACTAAGTTCTTTATTTGAACGATTTGAGATGTAGCTGATGCTAGTTAGTTCAAGGTACAGAGATTCTGGACTTTGTGTCAGCCTTTGGAAGTGAATGATTTAAACTGGTGAATTTCCAAAATCTTATTGTGAGATGAATTCTGAAACAATTAATTTTCATTTTACCATTTTTTCTTTCCATGTGGTTCTTATTGAAATAAAACAGAGAAAGAAAAGGACACTCATAAAAACTGTGTTTAATCAGTTTTCACAAAGTAAACTCAATTTCAAAAGCAAAAAGAACACCCCAGAAGCCCTTTTCATGCACTTTTCAAGTTGCTACTTACCTCTCCAAGGATAATAACTTATCACCATCAAGAAGTTCTGCCAATTTAGAAAATTATATAAAAACAGCCTTACAGTATGTTCTCTTTTGTATCTGTCTTTTTTATTCAATATTATTTTGTGAGAGTCATCCAT
>NW_012145246.1:690-979 GCF_000956105.1 Propithecus coquereli
ACATTAGTCGTGAGCTCTTGTGAGGAAAGTCATTGGTTTTATCCTCTTTAGAGTTAGACTGTTGGGGTGGGTATAAAAGATGGAGTCTAAAATCTTTCTTAGAAATTTATTTCCTATTTCTGTAGAAATGGTTATATTAGATGTACTCTATCATTTAATAATATGTTTGTGGGAATAAAAGGTATAAGTGCTGTATAAAATCAGACACAGTTATGTGAAACTAGCATATCTGCCTTTATTGTGTTTGTCATTAGCCTGAATAGAAAGGCCTTTGAAATTGTTTTTTTTT
>NW_012145246.1:2000-2671 GCF_000956105.1 Propithecus coquereli
ATCTAAACAGACAAGAGCTGGACTGTGGTGGATCACCACATTTGACCAAGTGCTGATCAAATTTCCCTTCAATGAAGAGCTTGTTCCCCTAGAAGCTGAGAGTGCCGACTGTCCTCAGTCCTTAGCTGTCAGGCCTTTCAGGGAATATCTCAGCTGCAAATGGCCTTCTTGACCAAGGAAATGCCCCTTCTCTGGGCAGCTGCATCCAAATCTAATAGATGAAAAACTGTAACTGTCAGATCATTGGTCCAATTTGAAAAAAACCCTGAGGGTGATCCTAACTCCAGAAATTCTCATGGCATCAACTGTGGCTGTCTTGAGCCTACATTACAGCTAGACATTGTTTTACTATCACCTTTTTTCTCTTTCTTTCACAGGTGTTGATTGCAAGAGCACTCCAGTAAATATCTTGTATGCTAAATTCCATTTTATAGTTTGGTTCCTGGGGTACCCAACCTATGCACATGCCAGTCAAAGTAATGGTTTGTATAAGTATCCCAGTTAATGAAAACAATCTGATTCATTTAGGGAATAAGGGTTTAGGTTAGAATCCCAGTGTATTTCTTGAATTTTTTACTGGATATTTAAGTAGGTAATAAATCACTGAAAAATTCTCCAAACTTCTAGAAGATTCCTCTTGATAACCAACATTCTCTCTGAAATAAGAATAG
>NW_012145246.1:2988-3301 GCF_000956105.1 Propithecus coquereli
CTCTCATCGATGCTCAACTTTCTGCTCTTCAGCAAAGTTTACCTGTTCCCGCTCTCCTAAATATGAAGCAAAAAGTGTAACATCCAAGGACAGTCGCATTTTTCTACTGTATTCTATGTGTTGCATTCTTTCCTGGCAGTCAAGTAGTCTGCCATACTAGAATCTTGGACTAGCAAATCCTCACATTTAATAAACATCACACTATGTCTGGTGAGTGTGACAATAACAATTTGGAGAACATAAATCGGCCCCATTTTATTTTGAACTTTACCATTTCCTTGCACTGGGCAAGTATCTTTTGGAGTAATATGTG
>NW_012145246.1:3351-4387 GCF_000956105.1 Propithecus coquereli
CTTTTCCTGCTCTCCTAAATATGAAGCAAAAAGTGTAACATCCAAGGACGGTCGCATTTTTTTACTGTATTCTATGTGTTGCATTCTTTCCTGGCAGTCAAGTAGTCTGCTGTACTAGAATCTTGGACTAGCAAATCCTCACATTTAATAAACATCACACTATGGTGAGTGTGACAATAACAATTTGGAGAACATAAATAGGCCCCGTTTTATTTTGAACTTTACCATTTCCTTGCACTGGGCAAGTATCTTTTGGAGTAATATGTACCTTTCTTCATTCTCTGACTTAAAGAGGATCTGAAAAACTGCAAGAAGGATCCAAAGAGTGCCATAAATTGATTACAAGTTTAGAGATAAAGTTAAGGAAGCTGTAATTCTGCTTCCAATTAAACAGGCTAAAAAGGGTGATTTTTCAGTCTTCGAGTAAAGAATGTTTCAGAAAACTGTGATAATTTCCTTGTGCTCTGAAAGCATGTAATAAAATGAAACAGGTTTAAATGGCAGAATTAAGGATTTGGCAAAGGTTTGAATGACGGCATGGGCTCTGTAAGGATATCTGAAGTCACCTTGAAGCGGACTAGGTTCTTATCTGTGTGGGGGATTTGAGTAGACGTGAGTAGCCTGTTACCATCTCAGGTTACTTTTTCCCCATTGAATTCAGTATGAATCAGTGCAGAGAAGAATAAGATCAAGAAGAAGTTATGAGAGAAAAAAAGAAGAGTAGTAAAAGAGAAGGAAAGATGGAGAAGTAGGAAAATGAGAAGAAAAGAACCAAGGTTTCTCTGCATTTAAAAAAAAAATGTCTGCTGCTTCCTGTGGTTGGATGAAAGAGATAGCAAGCCACATGTAGACACTGAACTCTCCCTCTTAGCCCCTTACCAAAGCCATACTGACATCCGTGAGCAAGGTGTCTTAGACATCCTAGCTCAGTTCGTTTACAGTAAATGCTTCAGGTCTCTGGAAGAGCAAGCAACCCGACTCACTGTGATATAAAACACCATATACTAACAAGAAAATAAAACTCATCATCACTCCT
>NW_012145246.1:4437-4776 GCF_000956105.1 Propithecus coquereli
AAGTTATGAGAGAAAAAAAGAAGAGTAGTAAAAGAGAAGGAAAGATGGAGAAGTAGGAAAATGAGAAGAAAAGAACCAAGGTTTCTCTGCATTTTTAAAAAAATGTCTGCTGCTTCCTGTGGTTGGATGAAAGAGATAGCAAGCCACATGTAGACACTGAACTCCCCCTCTTAGCCCCTTACCAAAGCCATACTGACATCACTGAGCAAGGTGTCTTAGACATCCTAGCTCAGTTCATTTACACTAAATGCTTCAGGTCTCTGGAAGAGCAAGCAACCCGACTCACTGTGATATAAAACACCATATACTAACAAGAAAATAAAACTCATCATCACTCCT
>NW_012145246.1:6643-7297 GCF_000956105.1 Propithecus coquereli
GGATGCTTGAGATATCCAGAATTGTTAGCAAAACAGCCATATGGTCTTTTTGTCAACATAGGACTTTAAAGGGAGGTTAAATTTTTATTGAAGAGTTCTCTGTATAAAGATAGTAATCCATCAGCTATGTGTGTATGCGAGATGGGGAGGAGGAAGCACTGACTTAGGTCTCAGGTGTTGATGAAAAGCCAATGTCACAGGGAACAATGATATGACAAACTGGACTACATTGATTAAGTTAGGCTATTTTCACAGCTAACTTTAGTAAATTCAGGGCAGCAGAGAAACTAAGCTGTCAGTCCAATTCTACCCCTTGTCCCCAGATGTCACACTTGGCTTCAGAATTCCAGGAAAAGCAGATGCTCACTCTGCCCCTGCTACAAAGTCACTATTTATTGGCATTGGTGCAATTTATTTAGGCTACTTCAATCCCTTTGGACTCAAAGCTTTCAAAATAACCAGAGAAATAGATAGACATGGCTTGTCATGACCAAACTCCTCAATAAATCGGAAGGCAAAATGCCTTCTACCTAAACAGATGTTGCAAAGGAAATGTGTGAAACCAATGTAATTTTGTTTTCCCTTTTTTACTGCCCATGGTGGATCTTCTTCAGTCACAGAAATTCCAAACCTGCACAGTGCAAAAAAATGAGG
>NW_012145246.1:7347-8207 GCF_000956105.1 Propithecus coquereli
AAGTATCTAGATATTAAATTTTTGTTGATGGAAGTGACTAGACAAAGCAAAACTTTCATTTCTCATTGAGATATCACACACTTTTATTGAAAGAATTTGTCCTTAAGACAAGGACTTCACAATTACTCTTTCTTTTTGTTCTGCCTGCTGTGCTTACTGTTTATACTATACTAAATGGAATATTGTATATTTGGGAGCAATTGAGCTGAACAAACAATTTCCTACTTAGAGTGTCTGCCATAATAAATTTCAAAGACCCAGTGTATACCAGGTATAATGCCTGGTAACTAAGTCAGCTGGGTACCTCTATGGAGAAAGCACATAACTCCACAGAATCTATTGAACACATTTGCCTATTCATCGGTAAGACATCTGGAAAACTAGATACACAACACAAATAAAGGTATCTGAGTCAAGTGTCTCCACTGGTTTAAGAAAATAAAGTAATCAACTTTCCAACTGGGTTCAAGATAATGGTTACTCCCTGATTGGGAAGTAATGAGGTCAGATTCTGTTTCTACAAAGAATCAGGCTCCCTTCTGAAGATCCACAAGGGATAAATAGTGCTTCCAAGTATGTTCGAAGATAGGATATAGAGAAGGACGAGTCCAAAACACATCTTTAAGATGGTCATTTTGCTGAAATTTGCACTTGAATTCATGCCAACAATTAAACAAAAATTAGCCCTACTTCCTTCTACCCCCATTTTCTTGGTCTTAAAATATGGGGGAAAAAAGGAATGACACTCTGAATTTTTTAATATTGGTCTTGCATCCTAAGATGTACACAGCTGTCCTATTTTTTTACGGAGTTTAGCTATTGATGAATCATTTAGAATGTAGAAACAATGAATCTGGTTC
>NW_012145247.1:0-2729 GCF_000956105.1 Propithecus coquereli
TTGATTTTTTCTTGTTGATTTTTTTAAGTTCTAGATAGATTCTGGTTATCAGCCCTTTATCAGATGTGTAGAGAGCAAATATTTTTTCCCATTCTGTAGCTGTCTATTCACTCTAATGGTAGTTTCCTTGTCTGTGCAAAAGCTTTTTAATTTGATCAGATCCCATTTATTTATTTTTGTTGCTGCGATGAATGCTTTGGGGGTCTTCTTCAAGAATTCTTTGCCTATGCCAATGTCTGAAAGTGTCTTCCCAACATCTTCTTTTAGAATTCTTAAGGTTTCACGCCTTAGGTTTAAGTCTGTTATCCATCTCGAATTGATTTTTGTGAGAGGCGAGAGGTGCGGATCCAGTTTCATTCTGCTGCATGTAGGTATCCAGTTTTCCCAGCACCATTTACTGAAAAGAGATTCTTTTCCCCAGTGCATATTTTTGTCTGCTTTGTCAAAGATTAGATTACCATATGCAGATGGTTTCATCTCTGGATTCTCAGTCCTGTTCCAAAGGTCTATACTCATCAAAATGCTGTGGTTACCTCCTGAATGTAATGATCTTGTATGTAAGCCAGACACCTTTTACATTCAGGAGGTAACCACAGCATTTTGATGAGCTACTTTGATTTCTAGCTAAAAGGGAGTTAAATAGAAAAGGACTCAGCATGTTAATGGGCATAGTAATGAAATTCAAGAAGGTTTGTGGTAGTGTAACACACCAAGTCTAAACTTGGCTGATGGGGCACTTAACTCTTGAGGGAAAATTTTGATGAATAAATGTATATTTATTTAACATTAATTATGTTTATATTAGAGCCTAAGGATAAGTTCCTTCTTCAGGGGACTCCAGATTATTATTGGTCATAGGACCTCAATAGTTTGGTAGCTATTGGGGTGACAAGAAGAATCTTGGACTAAGAGAAAGAGAGTTTAGTTATAGCTATAGTTGTACCATCACAGCTTGTCAAATCCCTTCCTTTACTTGATGGCCTGTAAATGAATATAGATTTTAGCTTTTTCATTCGCCAGTTTGATGATTCTAAAGTGCTACATCTATTGTCTTACTTTAGTACTTGGCCCCCTAGTGTGCAATGGCTAGCCGGTATGAAATTAAGTGTGGCATTTTGTCCCGACCCGCGGGGTAGTCAACGCGGACCCTGGAGGAGGGAGCGGGAATTGGGAGAGGCAGGAGACACAAGAAATGGAGACAAGACAGGAGTCTGATCAAGTCTCCTTTATTGGCAGGATGGCAGAGGCTTAAATAACGCAGAAAGAGTAACAATAAAGGGGTGGTGCTTTCCGAGGCTCTGGCTTTCCGGCCAGAGGATTTCTATATAAGGAAACCCTCAGGGGCTTTCAAGGGCTACATAGCTATAATGGGTAAACAGAAACTTACAAGCTCTTCTGCAGGCTTTTGCAAATGCGTGGGCTTGGTAAGCAGCTGCCGGGCCTCATGGCTCCGGACAGCATTTAATGTTTACTTTACCAAGGAGTGCACTCTGTGTATTACTGGGCAAACACAATCATTAAGTTTCAGCTCATTATTGCATCACTGTATATTGTAGACACCTTCCAGCTGAAGTGCTTATCAAATCATGAAATATCTGTGAGCTGGTTAGTGAGGCATAGAATGTTAACTCCTGAAGAAACTTCCAACTTTTTCTGGACCAGCCTCTCCTCCAGGACTATAATCTGCTTTGTAGCATCTCTGATAGTTAGCTATCTAGCTTCTGCTTGAATGCCTCTAGTAAGTGAGGTCGTGTTCCCACTTTAAACCGTATTAGAAAGTTCCATCCATGGTTGATAAGTTTTAATTATGAGAAGTTTGCCCTCTAAAATCTATTTTGCTTTTTAAATGATGAGCCTCAGGAAATTTGAGGGAAATTCTCTTTCCAGTGTCTTTAAGTGTTCTTCATATTACCTGGTTTTAGGGATTTTTACAATCCTGATCACTGTTCTCTCAACATTTCTCAAACTGTGTTTCACTCAATGTTAACATCCTGTGAGAAATCACTAAGTGATCCAATGTTTTGAGAAAAGATTTTATTTTGTCAAATATTTGGGTAGATTAACAAAGTCAAATGAGTTTTAATGCAAGACTACACGGATTCCTTTATATGTTAATGTAAATTATGAATATACAGGAAGTAGTTTTAGTATGTAATCTTTTGTGACCATGGGACCTTTTTTTTCCCCAGAACACCTCTTCACTTGGGATACAAGTAATCCATAGACAAGCTTGGAAAATGCTGCTCTGGAGACTACCTAGTTTATTAATATCTAACCTAAAGTGTGTTATCTAGTACTTAACACAATACTCTAGATGTTTTCCAGCTATCTCACAGAACAACAGGGACTATCACCTCTCCCATTTTATGTATCATACTTCTATCAATGTAACCTAAAAGAGAATTAGCCTATTGGGTGATAGCATTGTCCTGTTTGCTTATTTTGAGCTTTTTGATCAACTAAAATCTACCAGATTTTTTTCTCATGACTGTTGATGAGCCAATCTCCTCAATCCTATGTATTACAGTATTTAGTTTTAATCACGAATACAAGAATTTCTATTTATCCCTATTAAATTTCAGCTTATATGTTTCACTCTAATAATTTCAATTCACATAATATTTTCCAGTTCTGTTATTCAATGTATTTACTATCATTTTCAGCTTAATGCTATCTACGTACTTGAATCATCATGCCTTCTATGTCTGTATTTTATTTTTAATATAATC
>NW_012145248.1:0-8920 GCF_000956105.1 Propithecus coquereli
GGTAGTTAAAAACCACTTCCATTTGTCAACTAAATTTTTGATCATCTGGAAAAAGTGAAGGTAACCCACAATTATAAGTATCCTTTACTGAAAGAGAAAGAAATAAGTTGCTCTAGGCACTGAAAAATGTCAAAGCACAGCCAAATATAACAATACTTATATTCATTAATAAACCATAAAAACAAGTGTGAAGAAATATTTGGTTTATCCAGTATTTTTTAACATAAAATTTCTTCCACCATAATACATTTTGTTGTCTCAGATGTATTGATACCCAAAGCATGTCTTTTATTGGGTGGCTTCACAGGAAATGAGGGAGATGGTAAAATAGTATCCAGATGCTGTTGGTGGCCACTGCCACCTGGCACAGCAGGGGAAATCCTGGCCACTGTTAGTGTGGAGATGATGCAGTATAGGAAGGAGGAGACAAGGAGAAAAGCCCATGTAGGTGGGTACATCAAGAGAGCTTTCAGAAGGCCATCAAGAATGATGGTTAAGGGAAGGCAAGCTTGCACAGCTACTGAGGTGTGGGAGAGTTGGGAGAAGGCAGAAGATTTAAAGATATACATCTCTAGGTAACAAATCACACCCTCTTTAGAGTTCTTGGAGGAATAGAAATAAAGTTTGGAATTACATTTAATTACTTTCCCTACGGTACTGTCTTTCTATTAAGGTACAGGATTATTTTTTCACGTATGCATTCAGTCAGTCAACTATTCATTTACCCAACAAATATATATTGAGTGTCTACTATGTGCTAGGCTTTGGTCTAGGCTATGGGGATACAACAGTGAATAAAAAAACAAAAATTCCCTGGCCTTATGAAGCTAACATCTTAGTGGAGAAAGAAAGACAATACACAAATGATGGAAAAGTCATTTAGCATGTCTGATGGTGATTCTACTATAATTCTACAGAGAAATACTATACTGTATAGTATGTTATAGTATAACATATACCACTATTGAGAAAAATAAAGCAAGAGTATAGTGAATGTTGGGAAGATTGCAAAGTTAAACAACATAAACAAGTTAAACAAGCCTCCCAGGGGAGGCTTTCTTGAGGAGATTACTTTTAAGCAAAGACCTGAAGCAAATAAGTTGGCTAAGTGTGGATATGTTGGAGAAGAGCATTCCAGGCTCAGGGAACAAGTACAAAAGCCCTAAGGTGAGGGCGGGTCTGGCACACTGTGTTAAAGGCAAGTCTTTTTGTGTTCCGTAACACATACATGTTAATGGTAATGACAGATGTAAAACAGCTCAGTATCCTTCAAATTATGGGTTATTACCCATTAATAGGTAAGAAAACTAATTTCCTTAATGCCACAATTTTAAAAAATAAAATGGAATAAATTAGAACAGAAAATAACTGAGAACATCATGGGTTGTTTTTTTTTTTTTTTCAGTTGGAAGTTTTATTTCAGTAGTGAGTTTGTTTGTGTTTATGTGTGAGAAAAAGAAGATGAGTGTTAAGTGATATAGTGGGTTGTGATGTAAAATATATTTCTTTACTCCAGTTAAAAATGTTTGAGAAATATGGAAGTAGACCTCCTTCCCTTTTAGTGGTTAAATTCTTAGTTTTACATCTATCTTCACAGCAGTGATTCTCAATGGAAATGGAGTCTCCACAAGTACAAAAGGGAGAAATTTCAGAATCATCTAGGACACACTCCCCAGACCCCCAGAAATTCTTATAACTCCTCACTCTAATGAAGAATCACTACTTTCATGATCCATCACTAATACTGAATGCAATTTGTCACATCTGCCCCCTAAGCAGAGGTTTAACCACTCTAGATCGGCCTGGTAACCTGCTGGGCTAAAGCCATCTTCCTCATCATAAACGTCATTGCTGATGAGAGCCAGAGCCCGCAGACTCAAGACCATGGCCCAGGCACTATCACAGAGTGGTGAGCATCATCTCTCTTAGGCTGGGCTGGAAAGGCTACCCTTTCCTAATCTCTCTGAATACACAGTCTGTTCAGTGTGCAGTCTTTCATTTATCTTTGTATATATATGAAGACTTCAGAAGGTCTCAGTGTAAGTCTAGATCTCTATTTTGGTGAAAGGAGAAGCATCCAAAAGACACACATGTACAGAAATGTTCTATTTGTTTGACTTTAAGTTGAGTTCGTCCTGAAATGTCACTTGCAAGCCCATTTGTTGTTCCCAGCACAATCAACAACAGGCTTTACACACTAAATTCTCCCCTACTTCTTTGCTACAAAATAAAATGTTCATCCTAATTGGCCTAATACCTGTGTCCTTTATGAACTCTTGCCTAGTACCAGCTTCACAAAGTTTGTGTTTATGACTTGATTTTATTTTCCGCTTCTCTGTTGGTTTATTACTGGACTGTCTTTTAATTAGTTAGCAATTTTTAGTGACAGTTTCAGCTCTAAAAAGATACTTAGTATTTTTATGTGACAGAAAACTTAGGTAGTATTATCTCGGACACAGTCATACATTCTGAGACCACAAGCTCTGGATCAGCACTTTGCTTATATTCTATACATTTCTTAAAATGATGGCTTTTATCACAATCTATAGACCAACATTTGTCTAATTCCTCATACTCTTCCAAGAATATTTAAGAAATATTAAGTAGTAACTGCTCTTACATATTACTATATAAGATTAAGGCAAATGTCATAGGTCTAGTCTCTTGTTAAGATTGTTTCCTTCTACAAAAACAGCCCCAGCTGCATTGACAACCTTACATTGTTGATGGAGTAATACTGCAGGAAAAACAATTCTAACATATGCTCTGCTACCATGTCAATAAGAGTCTCACAGAATGCATAGATTGCAATGCAATCATTGTAAATGATTGTCAACTGATGTGTGCTTGCACAGACTGAGTAATCCTACTAATTTTAAAGATTTAATTACTTTTGATTACATGTAACATTAACGGCATAAGAGCCAAAAATATTTTCATATATAATTTTTGTACATACTTACGGGGTACACGTGATATATTGTTTACATTCATAGAATGTGTAATGATCAAGTTAGGGTACTTAGGATATCCACCATCTCAAGCATTTATCATTTCCATTTGTTGGGAACATTCCAAGTTCTCTCTCCTAGCTATTTTGAAATATACAATACATTTTTGTTAATTACAGTCACCCTACTCTGCTATTAAGTATTAAAATGTATCCCTTCTATCTTAACTATGTGTTTGTACCCATGAACCAACCTCTGTTCTCCCTCACTGCCCCTACACATACACCCTCTTCCTAGCTTCTGGTAACTATCTTTCCACTCTCTACCTCCATAAGATCAACTTTTTTAGCTCCCACATATTACCAAGGACATGTGACATTTGTCTTTACGTGCCTGGTTTATTTCACTTAACATAATAACCTCTAGTTCCATCCATGTTGCTGCAAATGACAGGATTTTATTTTGGCCAAATAGTATTTTGTTGTGTATTTATACCAGATTTTCTTTATCCATTCATCCACTGATGGATGCTTATTTTGATTACCTATCTTTGCTATTGTGAATAGTACTGCAATAAACGTGAGGGTGCAAGTATCCCTCTGGTATACTGATACCCTTTCCTCTGGATAAATACCCAGTAATACTATTGCTGAATCATATGACAGTTCTATTTTTAGTTTTTTTTAAATCTCCATACTGTCTTCCATAATGGCTGTACTAATGTACATTCCCACAGTGTATGAGAGTTCCTTTTTCTCCACATCCTTTCCAGCGTCTGTTATTTTTTTTTCTTTCTGATAATAGCCATTCTAATTGGGTAAGATGATATCTCATGGGGGTTTTAATTTGCATTTCTCTTATAATTAGTGATGTTGAGCATTTTTTCATATACCTGTTGGCCATTTGTATTTATTCTTTTGAGAAGTGTTTATTCAAGTCCTTTGCCTATGTTTTAACGGGATTATTTGGTTTTTGTTATTGAGTTGTTTGAGTTCATTATATATTCTGGATATTCGTCCCTTGTTAAATAAATAGTTTTCAAATATTTTCTCCCATTGACAGTTTTTTTTTTACTCTGTTATTCTTTCCTTTTCTGTGCAAATTTTTAGTTTAATATAGTCTCATTTGTCTATTTTTGTTGTTGTTGCCCGTGCTTTTGATGTCTTAGCCATAAAATCTTTGCCTGCACTTATGTCCTAGAGTATTTATTCTATGCTTTTGTTTAGCATTTTTATAGTTTTGGATCTTACATTTAAGTTTCTAATCCATTCTGAGTTGATTTTTGTATACAGTAGATAGGAGTCCATTTTTATTCTGCATTTGGAGAAGCACAATTTATTGAAGAGAATACTTCTTTCCCAACGTATATTCTTGGCACCTTTGTTGGAAATCAGTTGTCTGTAAATTTGTGGATTTCTTTCTGGGTTATCTATTCTGTTCCATTGGTCTATGTGTCTGTTTTTGTACCAATGCCAAGCTGTTTTGGTTATCATAGCCTTGCAATAGATTTTTGAACTCAGGAAGTGTGATGCCTCCAGCTTTGTTCTTTTTGCTCAGGATTGCTTTGACTGCTCAGGCTCTTTTTTGGATCTATATAAATTTTAAGATTGCTTTTTGTATTTCTGTGAAAAAATGTCATTGGTAGCTTAATAGGGATTACATTGAATCTGCAGATTGCTTTGGGCAGCATGGTCATTTTAGTGATATCAATTCTTTCAATCCATGAGCAAGATGTCTATCCATTTGATTGTGTCCTCTTCAATTTCTTTCATCAGTGTTTTGTAGTTTTCCTTATAGTGGTCTTTCACCTCTTTAGTTAAATTTACTCCTAGTCTTGTTTTTTATTGTTTTTTGGGGGGTTTTAGGTTTTTTTTTTTTTTTTTAGCTATTGGAAATGGAATTACTTTCTTGATTTATGTTTCAGCTAGTTAGTTCATTACTGGTGCATAGAAATGCTACTGATTTTTGTATACTGATTTTGTATCCTACAACTTTACTGAATTTGTTTTTCAGATCTAAAAGGTTTTTGGCGGTGTCTTTAGGTTTTTCTAAATACAAATCATGTCATCTGCAAAGAAAGACAATTTTACTTCCTCTTTTCCAATTTTGAATTTCTAACATTTTTATTACTGATTCAACTGGTCTGTCCAGATTTTCTATTTCTTTCTGATTCACTCTTCATAGGCTGTTTGTATCCAGGAATTTATCCATTTCCTCTAGGTTTTCCAGTTTATTAAAGCATGGTTGTTCATAATAGTTTTCTAGTGATCTTTTATATTTCTCTGGTATTGATTGTAATGTTTCCTTTTTTATTTTTAATTTTGTTTATTTGGGCATATCTTTTTCTTGGTTAGTCTATCAAGTTATCAATTTTGCTTATGTTTTCAAAAACAAAATTTTTGTTTCATTGATCTTTCATTTTGTTTTGTTTTCTTCCAGCCTCTATTTCATTTAGTTCTGCTCTGACTGTATTAACTTTTTTCTTCTCCTAATTTTGAGTTTGTCTCGTTCTTGCTTTTTTAGTTCCTTAGGGTGCATCACTAGAGTGTTTATTTGAAAAATTTCTACTTTTTTGATGTAGGCAGTTATTGCTCTTAACTTCCCTCTTAGCACTGCTTTTACTGTATCCCATAGGTTTTAGTATGTTTGTTTATATTTTCATTTGTTTTGAAAAATTTTTTAATTTTCTTCTTAGTTTTTTCATTGACCCAATGGTCATTCAGGAGCGTGGTGTTTAATTGCCATGTATTTGTACAGTTTCCACAGTTCCTCTTGTTACTGACTTCTGATTTCATTCTGTTGTGCTCTGAGAAGATACTTGATATGATTTTGAATTTTTTTCTTAATTTGTCAAAACTTGTTTTGTGCACTAACATGTTGTTTGTCCTGGAGAATGTTCTATGGGCTGATGAGAAAAATATGTGTTCTGTAGCTGTTGAATAATATGTTCTGTAAATGTCTATTAGGTACATTTGTTCTAAAGTGCAATTTAAACCCAATGTTTCTTTGTTAATTTTCTGTCTAGATGATCTGTCTAATGTTGAGAGTGAGGTATTGAATTTCCAACTATTATTGTATTAGAGTCTATCTCTCCCTTTAAATCTAATAATATTTGCTTTATATATCTGGGTTCTCCAGTGTTTGGTGTGTGTGTGTGTGTGTGTGTGTGTGTGTGTGTAATTGTTATATCCTCTCACCGAATTGATTCCTTTATCATTATATAATGATCTTCTTTGTCTCTTTTTACTGTTTGTAACTTAAAATATGTTTTATCTGTTATAAGTTTAGCTACTCCTGCTCACTTTTGTTTCCATTTGCATGGAATATCTTTTCCATCCCTTTATTTTCGGTCTGTATCTTTACAGGTGATGTGAGTTTCTTGTAGGCAGCATATAGTTGGGTTTTTCTTTTTATTAATTGTTTTCTGGTTGTTGTATATATTCTTTGCTCCTTTTTAAAATCTCTTTTTGTTTATCATTGCAACTTGGTGGTTTTCTATAATGGTAACATTTGAGTCCTCTCTCTTTCTCATTTGTGTGTTTACTTTACTAGTGAATTTTATATTCTAGCATGTTTCATAATGGAAGATATCATCCTTTTGCTTCCAAGTATAAGGCTCCTTTAAGCATTTCTTTAGGGTCAGTGTAATGGAAATGAATTCTCTCAGATTTTGCTTGTCTGGAAAAGACTTTTTTGTTCTTCATTTACGAAGAATAAATTTTCTGGGTAAATTATTCATGTGTGGCAGGGTTTTTTCTTCTTTCACCTTCAAATATATCAATCCATTCTTTCCCTGGCCTGTAAGGTTTCTTCTAAGAAATCTGCTGTTAGTCTGATGAGAGTTCCCTTATATGTTGTATCTATTTAAAGATCTCTGAGCTTCTGGTATCTGGATGTCTAAATCTCTTGCTAGATTTGGGAAGTTTTCAGCTATTATTTTGTTAAATATATTTTCTATGACTTCGACCTTCTCTTCATCTTCTGGAACACCCAGATTCAAGTTATTTGGTTGGTTTATGATGTCTCATATGTCACATAGGCTTAATTTATTCTTTTTCATATTTTTTCTTTTTTATCTGACTGGGTTATTTTGAAAGACCTGTCTTCAAGTTCTGAAATCTTTTCTATTGCTTGATCTACCTATTGTTGAAGCTCTCAAATGTATTTTTAATCTCATTCTTCAGTTCCAGTATTTTTGTTTGGTTCTCTTTTATATGACACATATCTCTTTGGTGAATTTCCAATTCATAACCTGAACTTTTTTTTTTGTTTCTTTGTATTGTTAATCTGTGTTCTTTTTTCTCTCACTGAGTTTCTTTAATGTAATAACATTATTTTGAATTCTTTTTCTAGAATTTCATCAATTTATTTTTCATTTGAATATGTTGCTGGAGAATTATTGTGTTTTTTCAGAGGTGGCATATTTTATTATTTTTTCATGTTTCTTCTATTCTTACATTGACATTTGCATATCTGGTATAACAGTCACTCCTCAAATTTTTTGTATTGGCTTTCATAGGAGAAGACTTTTTCCTGAAGATGTTGGTTGATTCTGGGTATGTGTAGTAGTATAGTCTCCATATGCATTCTTCAGTTGTAAAAGGTGTCAATGGTGTGTGTGATTTCTTCACTGGCTTAGACTGTGTTTGTTAGTGGAGGTTGTAGTGAGTCTCTGCTGGGGGTGGGGATGCCAGGTGAGCCACCCCTTGGGCCCCAGTGGTGGCAGATGTAGGCTGAACATGACTGTCTTTGGGCTGCCATATGGTATACTTTGGCACCAGGGTTAGCAAGTCCAGACCAGCTAATTTTGGGGTCTCCAGGTGGCTAGCTTGGATGCCAATAGTGTCGGAAGTGGTCTGGGTGGGTGGACAAGTATTTGGGCCCCTGGGCAGTGTTCATGTTTTGGGCAATGGCAGTAGTGTTGATGGGATTACCCTGAGGTTCCCAGGTGGCACGCACTGATGCTAGTGGGCCTCCAGGTGGTTCTTTTGGGTGGGTACTGATGGTGGTGGTGGTGGCAGGTTGGGTAGGCCTGTCCTTGAGGCTTTGGGAGGAGTGTGTAGATGCCAACTGTGGTGGTTTGGGCAGGGAAATCCCCAGGTCCCTGGGCAGTGTGCTTGGGTACTGGAGTTGGGGCAGTGCCAGACCAGAACGGCCGATCCTCAGGCCTCCTGGTGGCGTGAATTGACACAGGCTGTGGCTGGAAGGGCAGGGGAATTTTCAGGCTCCTGGGTGGTATGCTCAGGTGATGCTGACAGCAGTGGTGGTGGGCAGTGAGAGCCTGTCCTCAGAGTGCATCTAATTGGCATCTTTAAAGCAGTGGCTTTACATTATTACATTCCTAGCTATTAATACAGTGTCTGGTTGATAGTATGTAAATAAGAAATATTTGATGAATTACAAATATAAGCATTAGAATAAATGAATGGTATTGATTATAGTCAGACAAAATAATAAGCCATTTAAAAATGAGTGACATTTTGGGAAGCATCATGGAAAGACTTCCTGCTTGAATGTTCCTCTTTTGAAAACCATAGACTCTGTGCTTGAATGTTCTTCTTCTGAGAACCTACCATGACATGACTCTGATCGTCCACCATGAGAGATATATAACTTTGGACAAGAAGCAATGCTTTCCTAAGATTCTACTTTTTAAATGCAGATACTTCTGCATTAAGTCACTAATACCAATGAAAACCAACAAATCAAATTTACTAATATTTCTAGTAAGCAGCTATTAGAATGTGCAGAAAGTTCTTAGGTTTTGATATGAACAAGACAGAGAATGGAAATTCTGCATGTGGCATCACTGGTAGGGAGCATTGGCCTAGGTAGTGGGTCATGAGTAATTTGAGGGCTGCTAGGGGCACTCTGCATCTTAGCAGTCAGTAATGAGTTAAAAGGAGAATAAATAATGTAACAGGGGAAGGGGAAATCATAGGAAACACCTTTTGATCCTTTTTTTTTTT
>NW_012145249.1:0-1084 GCF_000956105.1 Propithecus coquereli
GGAAAAAGAGTATCTTCACAACCTTGGGATAGAGAAATATTTCTTACAGAGTATGTAAAAAGTATTAATTATAAAATAAAATTAATAAATTAAATTTCATTAAAACTAAAAGCTTTTCCTGATTAAAAGACATTTAAAAAAATGAAAAGACCAGCTTCAGACTGAGGGAAGGTATTTGCAATACATATGCCTGGTAGAGAACATGAATCGGAGGGAACTTCAGGAACCGTGGTGAGGTTTTGGAGAAATGTTTTGTGTATTGATTAGGGTGTATATATTTGTCAAATAGCAGGGAATTGTACACACAAGATTTTTGACTTTAATTGTATGTAAGTTTGACCACAATTTAAAAACAAAGTTGGCAGTACTTAGTTATATCTGGATTATAGGATTTATGTTTTTCTTTTTTACCTCTTTGGTTTTCTTTGTTTTCTGCATTGAGCATGTATTTCTTGATAAATAGAGAAAAATAAATGTTTAAAAAAAAAAAAACTTAACAGTGAGGAACCCATGTAGGTTTTGAAGAGGTAAGTGCTGTATTTAAGGGAGATTAATTTGAAATCTTGGATGGTTGACATTAGAGAGAAGATGCATATAAAGGAGAGGACAAAAGCAAACAATGTCATAGAGGCCCCCATCTTTATCATTTGCCAAGCTGTTGAATGTGGAGGGCCACAGTGGGAAAAAATGCACTGTCTTGAACCTGGAGCAACTGGAAGAAGAGCAGTGCCTTCTAGGCATCATTTATTTTAATGGGACTGTGTGAATTATGAAACTGCTTGTCATTTCTTCTTTGCTTTGGATATTGTTTGGCTATGAAAAAGCTCAGAGCCAAATGTGCAGCCCACCTCTAACAAGTGAACGGTAATTTATAGCATACATTCTGTGTCCTAACGTCACCAAAGCATTATTCTATTTTACTTTCTCCTGGGCTATTTTTTCTGTGCCCCAATTTCCTTCTAATTTTATATCCTGTATTGTGGTTTTATAAGCTGCCTCAATTCCTAATAGGAAAAAATAATGTAGCATATGTCAGAACATCACATTGTACCCCATAAATATATACAATTATGATTTATAGATT
>NW_012145250.1:0-1681 GCF_000956105.1 Propithecus coquereli
CCTACCCATTGCCTCAGGTAGTTTCTGCTCTACAAAAGTATCATTTTAAATTCTTTCAGAGGTTCCTTCCACTATTTACCTTTATATTTTAAATAGCTCATGTTATTTCACATATGCATACATGAAATTACAGACAGACTTAAACAGTTTCAAGCACTCTTCTACTTTTAATCTATTTTAAAAATCCTAAACTCACATGCACAAAGCCATGATGTTGTTCCTTTTCATAATTGAAAAAATGGAGCCTAAGAAAGGTTAAATTCCTTGCTAAATGAAAACTTTTCCTCTACTCACACTTCTGACACCAAATATATGGGTTTTTTTCCATACCAACAGTCAGTTCTCCAACTGTCTAGACACCAGCTGGATGTCCTATAATTCCATTCAATTCTGACACTATCTGTAGAGTTAGCACAGACCACAGAGTGTTAGGGCTTAGTCCCACAAGACCACCCCTATTTCAGATGCCAGTGGCCAAGTCGTGGGCCTCTGGTACTTACGACCACCCTGGCTCCAAATTGGAGGTTCCCACAACCCCCTCCTCAGACTCGATAATTTGCTATAATGGCTCCCAGAACTCAGAGAACATTTTACAGTACTTACTAGTTTATTATAAAGGATATTATGAAGGATACAAATAAACAGCCAGATGAAGAGGTCAATAGGACAAGATCTGGAAGCTCCCCAAGGGCAGGAGCTTCTGTCCCTGTGGAGTTTTAGAGTGCACCATTTTCCTGGCGTGTGGATTCATTCACCAACCTGGTAGCTCTCTGAACCCCATTGTTTAGGTTTTCTATGGGGCTCCATTATGTAGGCATGATTGGTTAAATCACTGGCCGTTGGTGATTGATTTAATCTCCAGCTCCATCCCCTCCTTGGGAGTGGGAGTTGGACATGAAAATTCCAACCCACTAATCACACAGTTGGTTCTTCTGGCAAACAGCCCCCATCCTGAAGATATTTAGGGGCCCACCAAGAGTTACCTCATTAGCATAAACTCAGGTATGGTTGGAAGGAGCTTATTATGAATAACAAAAGATGCTTCTCCAACTCTTATTACTCTGGAAATTCGAAGGGTTTTAGAAGTTCTATGTCAAGAACTAGGGCTGAAAATGAAATACATATTTCTTATAGTACAGTACTTGCCCAGAATCATGAAGATAGCAAATGGCAGATTTGAATTTGGTTATCTGACTACACAGCTAAATTAATATTCTCATATAAATCACCTTTGGCCTGTTCAAATGGAACTGCATAGTCATGTTTCCCTCCTTTTCAAGGCCCAAATAGTGAATTAAAAAAATACTTTTATTGTGTTCCCAGTATGTGTGAAGCACTTTATTAAGTATTTGATGTGCATTATCTCATTTGAACTTCACGAAAATCCCTAAAAGAATAGGAACTTTTATCATCCCTATTTTTACATGACGAAAATGAAATTCAATTAGGTTGTCTAATTTTTCCAATCTTTTTCTTTTTTTTTTTTTTTAGGTTCCTTTTCCCTTTCCCTTTCCCTTTCCCTTTCCCTTTCCCTTCTTTCCCTTCTTTGCCTTTCCCTTTCCCTTTCCCTTTCTTTTCACAGAGTCTCGCTCTGTTGCCCGGGCTAGAGTGCCGTGGCGTCAGCCTAGCTCACAGCAGCCTCAAACTCCTGGGCTCAAGCCATCCTCCTGCCTCAGCCTCC
>NW_012145251.1:0-2344 GCF_000956105.1 Propithecus coquereli
ACAGAGATTTTGCTGATGCAAGATACAATGAAAAATGAGAGCATCTGGATCTGTTAATACTTTTTTTATCTGTGCAATAAACCCTTCATGTTTTCTTGTCATTGAAGGTATACCATACATACACTCACTAAATTTACCAAATTCAGTCCTACTTCATGACATTTACCTTGAAAGTTGTTAAAGATATTTATTCCCTGTGTTCTGTTTGCAAGAGTGCCCAAAGTAACTCTTCCTAGCAAAGAAAACCTTCTGTTATGACCCGATGCGGTATAAAACCTGCGCTGAGTCAGTAGTATCAGTTGATTCACCCAAAGCGACTGAATAATACATATTTTCCTTTTGAAGTATTGCATGAAGTTTTTCTGTTAAGTTGAAGGCGAATTTGTACTGCTGATCAGCTATGGTTCTCTTTGAAAGATGCAGTGGTTTGCACTTTGAAACGTTATTGGGGTCTAAGTATCCTACAACCTCAGCAATGCATTCTTTGGCAATTTCTACATCAGCGTATGGCTTCCCTTTTTTCCCCGAGTATATAAACTACTTTATAAGTTGCTTCAATGGCATCATTCCCAGGTCTTAATGCTGCTTGAAAGAATTGTCTTTGCTTTTGCTTTTCATATTTTAATTTCTGCAGTACAACCTTTCATGCCTCTTCCTTTAGTTTAAAATACTGTGGTCCTTATGAGTGTTATAATGCTGATGAGCATTGCATTTCTTTAATGTTGATATTGCAGTATCACAAAGCAAGAAAATCATCTCATCTTTAGCAGAAACAAGATAATATTGCAATTCCCAATCCTCATTAAAAAACCTGTTGTCTTCCTTTATTGTTCTCTTGGTCTTCTTTGACATCATGAGCTGTTAAGCAGACAGAATTAAAAAATACTATCGAGCTGTGTAACTATTCACAAATTCCACTTCGAACAGAAACACAATGCACCGCTGTCAAAAGCTGAAAACAGACTGGCGTATTCGACCCCCATAAACCATTGACAACCAGCCTCATGCAGTAGTGGCACCAGTCAGGTGGGGGAAGTTAGAACTAAATCATGAGTGTAGCAGCTGTCAGTTTAGCCCTTATGGCTTACTCATGTTCTAATGGTGCTGCTCAATCTGGGAGGATTATTTCATTGAAACTTTTTTATTCTTTGATATTTTAAATATGTTCATTTTAAAAATAAAACAAAAAGATAAAAGACGAACAAAAATGTCTTAATAAAATAAAAGGATTTGTTCTGTAAAATTTTGATTAAAAGGCCACACTTAAGGACCTAGAAGGCCACAGGTTCCCCACTCTGACCTAAATCTTTCCACCTATCTGATCTGTCATCTGCATGTGCGCTAGCTCCCCTCATGGTCACAAAATTGCCGTGGCAGCTCCAGGCATCACATCCTCACACAAGACCAAAAGCCAGTAAAGCAGAGGGCACATCATCTTCTTGAAGCAGCCCCTTATCCCCCTTTTAAGGATTAGAATACCTGGTTTATTGGCGAAAAAATTCATAACAAAACTGCAATTGTTTATTCTGTAACTTACAAAATAATACTTTGATATGTGTAAAATGAATTGGTTTTCATCATCTAAGTACAAATGGTTTTAAAGAAAATTCATCTGATATCTCACATATGTGCCGTTCTGAGAAACGCATCTCTGAAGTCTCCTGTTGCATGTTTTACATCAGACCTTTTAAATCTGTTTACCAAGAAAGGCAAGGTTTTAGCTATATGTAGGTTTCTGCTTACAGTTGTAATCTATTGGAAGCTGTGCCTGTACGATTAGAGCCCAGTTAAATCTGAGATGAAAAAATCAAGCCATTTCTTTTTCTCCTTAGGCTGTTTTAATGGCATTTTTGTGATAGGAAAGGCTCTCCCAGTGGTTTCCTATACAACCTAATCATATCTACCAGTCATGATGAATTGGACCCAGTCCATCTTTCAATCTGGTCTGCTCTGGTCCTGAACTTGGAGACACAAAACAGTACAGATTTATTAACATGGCATTTTCCCGCACCCTAACCCTATAAACCACTTTAAAAGAGAAAATTTCATTTTAACATTTCACTACTTAAGGAAGCTTTATTACTGCTCTAAGCTTTGACCATGAAAGAATACTGTCGTAGGTGACATACCAAGTTAACATGAAGCTTAGCAAAAAAAATCAATTATTCAGGATATTAGTTAGAAATTTTCAAAAGTGATATGCATGTAGGAAATTATTTTACTTCTTTAAATAGCTGAAGGCTTGAAAAAATATACCTATTTTGCATATCATTTAGAATGTTTGGTCACTGACAATTTTTACCAATATCTCCCTTTTCTCCATAGCCTCCTAATAGACCCAGTC
>NW_012145252.1:0-2018 GCF_000956105.1 Propithecus coquereli
CTTTAAGCTCTCCAAACAGAATCTGCTTCCACAGAACCGTCAGTGAGTCACATAGAATTCACCAGCAATCATCCTTTACAAAGGAAAACGGGGACTCATTTTTTCACACTTCAAATCAACCACATAAAAATAGTGCTAGACACATCTGTTCACCAAAGTTCTTTCCCAGTCATGCAGCTGCCAAGGGCTTTTTCACTGACCACCACTCTGCAATGTCCCCCCACCCCATACCAAGTTCCCTGGTCTCTTCTGAATTTATCCTGGCAATATCAAATTCCCTTTTCTCTCCTGTCTTAAAATTGACTCAGAGGGCACACAGATCAACTTTTACCCTAAAGTAAATTTATCAAAGTAATCTCTCAACAAAGCATCTTAGTAATTAAAATATTCTTCATATTATTCCACATGTACACAACTAAAGAAGAAAGTTCTTCTGAAAAAAGTCAGTGTTAGCATTAAGATTGATACGAAGTTTAGCCAACTTGATCTAAACTTAATTATAGAAGACTGGCCCTCGATAGCAACGTAAAAGAGCATTTGTCCCCTGTTGTATATGGAACACTTGTTGCAATTGCTGTGAGAATGGGATGGGCTAGAGCTAGTTCTCTGTGAATTATTAGTGAATCAGAACCGGCTTACATGTAAACTAGTCATGCGCATATGAATTCCTACATAGGAATGTGATATTGTAGTGGAAGATAACTTGTAAATCACTGTTCTGAAATATCAGAGCATGCTAAAACCCTCAGAGGCAAGTTAAATGACTTCAAACACAGAAGTAATCCATTTAAGTATCGTGAATATTCTTCAAGTTATGACACTTGCCTGACACGACATGTTTCCAGACAATTAGAAAGAAATACCTGTCTTTATGTACATTTGTCTTGATATAAAATTTGGGGGAAAATGTTAATAATTTAGATACTAGATTTGCTGTGAATTGTAAACCTAGAATAAATTTCCTATTTTTTCACTGAATATATTATTCTTTATCTCAGCTTTTCTTTGGAAAAGCTTTTCTCTTGGAGTTGCTTTGATGGAATATACTAAATGAGAAAAACAAGTAAGAAGATATTTGCAGATTGAAAGGGAAATCTGTTTTCTGAAGTGGTTTTAAAAGCACCACACATAAGTTTACAGTGCTGCTAACAGCCTGAGCAGGTTCTTTGGTCTTGCTCTAGCTTTCAAGCTAAGGGTGTGTGTACGTGAATAATACTAGTCAGGTGAGAAGCTATCCAGGTTTTTTAAGGTGATAATTCCCTCAAGGCCCTCTTGCCTAGTTGTCTCTAAAAGCTCTTATTACCAGACTATTCCTCCCACTACTTCTAAAGATTACTTCCTAGTAATCTAAATGTCCAAGTGTGGTTAAAGTTTATTATCTCTTATTCTGTCCTCAGGGAAAACTGAGAACAGCCATCTTCTGCATAATTACAATGGTTTCTATTGCAATACCTTCTTAGAGACCAAGGCTTTCTATGGTGAAAAAATGACCACTCATTTTCTGTTGCTCATTGCATATGATGTTGCCTTTCTCCATTCAGACATAGCGAAAAATCATTGAGCTTATATGCACAGCAGGTGAGATGGGGAGTAAGGTATTGTTAGGAACAGCTAAAAGAGCAAAAATTTAAATAACAATGAATTGCTATTTATATACATATGCAGCACTGTATGTATTGCTCAATTAAATACCCAGTCTTTCTTTCCTTT
This sequence comes from Propithecus coquereli, assembly GCF_000956105.1. NCBI lineage: Eukaryota > Metazoa > Chordata > Mammalia > Primates > Indriidae > Propithecus > Propithecus coquereli. The sequence continues at coordinate 1,711 of NW_012145252.1, forward strand.
GCCAAACTGGTGTTTAAAATAAAAAGTGCACATAATATAGCAGACTAGAAGGATATAAGATTTTGGAGTAAGACTACCTAGGTTCTAACCTGGGCTTTTTGTTTTGATTTCAGAAAAATTAATCCTCTAAACCACACTTTTGTCATGTGTATAAGTAGTTACTAAAACCTTTATAGGTTTGTCTGGAGGATTAAATCAAATAATACATTTTATGAATATCCTTCAGGAAAGGATAGCCAATGGACAACATAGCAGGATATTCAATGAATATTTTTTCCTATTCTTAAATATTAAGGAAAATATTTTAA
>NW_012145253.1:0-1218 GCF_000956105.1 Propithecus coquereli
GAAATTAATGAAATGGAGAATAGAAAATACGAAAAAAATCAATGAAACAAAAAGTTGTTTCTTCTAAAAAGATTAACAAAATTGACAAACATTTAGCTAAACTGACTAGGGAAAAAAGAGAGAAGACTCAAATTACTAAAAATCAGGAATGTTCAACAATGTGCACTAAACATACTAGATAATATAAAAAATGAATAAAGTAAGTTGAGATGTCACAAAAGATATTATGATTATTCTTATTAGAGTTTGCAAATGATTCTATGTTAGCAGATGGATGTGAAAAATTTTGAAGTGAATGAAAGAAAAAAGTTATGGAACAGAATTGCTGGAGAAGAATTTTAAATGAGTATATTTGAGAATGTGGATACATATACATGAATCAGTAGACTTGCTATTGTTAACTTGGCAATACTTCCCAAATTGATCTTCTGATTCAACAGAATCTTTATCAATTTCCCAGCTGGATTTTTTTATTTTTTACAGAAATTGACAAATTCATCCTAAAATTCGTGTGGAAATGAAAAAGACCTGGAATAGTCAAAATAATCTTGAAAAAGAAGAAAGCTATAGAATTCACATTTTTCAATTTCCAAACTTATTACAAAACTATAGTAATCAAGACAGTGTGATACTTGCCTAGAGATAGACATAGACCAATAGAATAGAAATGAAAGTCCAGAAATAAACCCTTACATTTATGGTTAATTGATTTTTGACAAAGGTGCCAAGACAATTCAAAAGGCAAAAAATAGGCTTTTCAAGAAAGGGTTAAATTGAGCTTATTGAAATAGAGGGTAGAATAGTGGTTATTAGAAGCTGGGAAGGGCAGAGAAGAGAGGAGGATAAGGAGAAGTTGGTTAATGGATGCAAAATTACAGCTAGACGAGAGGAATAAGTTCAAGCATTCTTTAGCACTACAGGGTGAATATGGTTAACAACAAGTTAGTGTATATTTTCAAAAAGCTAAAAGAGAAGATTTTAAATGTTCACAACACAAAGAAATGGTAAATATTCGAGGTGACAGGTATGCTACCTGCCCTGATTTGATCATTACACATGGTATACATGTATTAAAATATCACTTGGTATCCCTTATGTACAATTATGTGTCAACTAAAATTAAAAGAAAAAAAGATTTGAACAAATGAAAAAGGGGATCACATTCATGTATTGAAAGGAAAAATACCAGGTAATTGATTTCTCGAAATATTTTTTGGA
>NW_012145254.1:0-1112 GCF_000956105.1 Propithecus coquereli
AATATTTTGATAAATATATTTTTAGCTAATGTGATTTCTGGCAAGTAGTTTACATCCTAGCTACAGTTCATGAAAAATAGGTAATACCTTTTTTTGTAGGTATTTGCAAGAAATATACTACTATCCCCAAACTTGCCCCAGATATACTAAACTTATTCAAGAATAGATTATATGAAAGATAGCTATAACCTTTTTTGTTTTCACTTGTAGAAAATTTTGATTTCTGAGCAGTGCTTAAATAAACATCTAAAGGCTATCCCACAAGTGTATGTGCATTTCCCAAAGGAGAAAATAGATGTGTGTGAATATTGCCCAAGAAGACATTCCTTCAAAGGTCATCTACAATATTCAGATGAAATATGTCAGTATTATTTTCCCATTTAATAATGACAACACCTTTTTGTGATAACTTAACAAAATAAGAAATTAGACAAAAAAGTGACTTATATTAATAGTCTTTCTTTTATTTTTGCTTAGACAATGAGTGATTATGCCTATTATTTTGTCTTTAGTATTCACCAGTTTCAAAATTAAAGTCCAATTGTATAAACTCCAGATTGTAGGCTTTGTTCTCATTAGAATTTTGGCTCACATATTTCTAATAAAGTATGAAGATTCCTATGGCTCAGTCTCAGTGTGAATTTGCATATAATGAAGTAAAGTCTAATGACAAAAAGTAAAAATAATAATTAAAAATTATTTCAAAGCTTTACTGTTTGTCTTAAAAGTATTCAAGCTAATGTTATTCTTAGTGTTTGTAATATTTTTCAAATGTCCATCTTGATACTCTACGTTCTCTTGCTTAACGTGCCTTACTGCAGCTCCTAAATTCTCTCTCCAAGAAACTAAGCTTTCTCATTTGCTGTCTTTAGACTTTTATTGTCATTGTTGTGTTTCCTTCTCCTTCTCTCCTTATTTCCACTGTCTTGCATATCTTTATTGCCTTGATCAACTTATATTTTCTTTGGAAGTCTTCAAGAATCTAATATTTCTTTATCACACCACCTTCCATATTGATTTACTGTTTGATCATAAAATCCAAATTTCAGCAACTATCTCATTCAGTTTGTTAGCAAGAAGAATGGAAAATATGGGGAGAAAAAGTGAAAAAA
>NW_012145255.1:0-2857 GCF_000956105.1 Propithecus coquereli
TAAAGAATATTTATATTAGTAATGCTTACTGGCTCCCAACTTCCAATTAAATATCTTTCACTACCAAACATAAGACAAAAGAGAGACGATTAATCAGCAAGATTTTATTTCATTGGTGTTATAAGTAGAGTTACAAAAATAAGTTTGATGCAACTCTTTATGCATTCCTCAAGTTATAAACTGCAAGAAAATTAAATAATTAAATACTAAGTCAATCTCGCATGGCTCTCCTGATATTGCTGTAAACCACAGTCGTCATACAAAGTACTCAACACGAAGCTCCAACAAAATTTTGTCAATCTGCAGCAATTATTATTATTACTTTTTAATCTCTACACTTTGTTGCAATTTTAAGTGATAGGAAATTAAATATTTCCAAATATCTCACCCTTTTTTAAAAACTGAACTCCATTTTGTGCTGGTCACATTTATAAGAGGAAAATAATATCCAAGAAATACAGTACATGGCACCTGTTCCCAAGTAATGTAGAATTTTAATTAAAGCAATATACATGAGTATGCATGAATTAAATCAATATACATGAATATAGAAAAAGACGAACCATATTACAAGACGGTAGGTTATAGATTAATTTATAGCACATATAGGTCAATATATAGAACTGATAACAATATGTAGGATTGATAACTGCAAGAAGGTCGGTTAAATAGGATTCATAACTGCTGAAGGAATTCTATAGAAAGAGAAACCACGTCTTCTTTGGGTGGTCAAATCAAAGGATATGGAATTGGAGCTTGGCCTAGAAAGGTATCTTATTGGGGAGGGATATTCCAGATAAAATTGTTAAAAAAACAAAATAAAACCTAAACAACAGAAACAAGGAATGGCAATTTGTAATGGGTCAGTTTAGATGGAATAAAATAGAGAAGGTTAAAATTTTGGCAGCCATGATGCTGGTTTGAGAAATGTGGATTTTTATCCCAAAACCCTTAGTGAGCCAGTCTGTGTGTGTGTGTGTGTGTGTGTGTGTGTGTGTGTGTTTGTGTGTCTGTTTTAAATTAGAAATACAACACAATGTAAGCTGAGGATTTGTGGGTTTTTTTTTTTTTTTTTTGCAAATTTATCTGTGGTGCTGTATAGATTAGAATGTGTAGATCCTAAACATAAGATGACAAGACCAAAACCAACATGACGAAGTCCTGAAGAACTCAGCAGTCTTAAAAGGTGACTGCCTTGGTATGATCTTCCCTGTCAAGATGCTTGTCCTGGTTCTATGAACAGCTGACTCATCGCTTGAGTTCCAGCTCAAATGCAATATTCTCAGAACGGTCTTCTCCGATGGCTATTTTCTAGGCACAAGCCCTTTCCCTTTATCTGGTTTCTCTTAATTTCATCATTTTTCTCGTATCCTTCATGCCCTTATCACTGTGTGGAATTCTCTTGTTGATTTCTTTGATTTCTAATTTACTGTCTGTCTTTACCAGTAGAATTTGAGGTTTATGAAGACAGAAAACATGTCTGCTTACTGTCCATCGCTACAATCTCAGTGTCTGGAATAACTGTTTGTTTGTTTTTATATGTATGACTGTATAAAGAAATGAATAAGGGTGAAATACTGTGTGATGAAAGGAATCTCTGGACTATAACTGCATGTTACACTTAGAGGCAGATACTTATTTTTCAACTAAATATGGCTTTAAAAATAAATAAAACTCTACAAAATCATTCAGATCAATAAATAAGCATTAAGAAGATGCCTAGTGTTCAGTACCTCCTCCACAAATGCTAGTTGAATGAATGTGAAAAGATAGAGGGAATATATTATTATATTTTATTTTTTGTATATTAGAAATCTAGAATTCTGCTTTCTAGTGTATTTATTTTAAGGCTCCTAACATTCACATCTTTAATAAAACTCCAACCCAGACCTACTTTTACATAATGATTCAAATAATTTAATAAATTCTATAACAGATTTCTGAATGTTGCCACCATTAACCGTGATTACTTCATTACCTGTTTGCACAATATAGAGAACTCGATAAAATCTGCTGTCCTCTCCTTAGCTCTATGGCTTTTCTATTGCCCCGATCCCTGCTACAACATTGAGACATTCTTTTGGGCTGACTACATCTGCCACTCATCCTTGCAATAAACCACAATATTTAGGAGTGTCTTGGAGCCACCTGGCTATTTGATAATTAGAGTTAGCTATTATAGGAAGGCAATAAACAGGACAGACAGAAGTCTCCTTTTATGACACACTCAAGAAACTTTGTTTAATATGAGGGCAATATCTGATAAACTTTCTTCAACTATTTAAGGATTATAAATAGGAATTTTACTTTCTGTAGTTAGAATAAGACATCTCATTATTTATTCTATTTGAAGACACACTGCTTTCATCTTTTGATCTTGATACAAGGGAGAAAAGGTTATAGATAATTTAGCTCTTCCATAGGAACTGTCCCACTAAGATGGAGGAAACTAAAGGCATTGTTTTCAAATTTATCTAATGTACACAGAATATGTAATGAAATTAAATGAAGACTATAATCAGAGTGACAAATGATATGGATGAAAAGATTGAACAAAAAATGTTATTGCCAAGTGGAATATTACATTTCAGAATATTTGCATATAGAGAAAATTTTTAAATAAAAGTCTATTTTGTTTTAAAAATACAATAAGAATAAAGCACAAATATGCTAGTTGAATCTTCATTCATCAATATTTTATGTGATTGATTTCAAATGCAAAAAGTGTGAAGTATTTGGAATGAAAATATTTCTGTATTACATACTCTGAGAAAGAGTCACATATGGAATGATGGAAAAATTGATTTTACTCAATATTTAACATGTCACAGATTAGTGGTGCATTTTTTATGGTCAA
>NW_012145256.1:0-1230 GCF_000956105.1 Propithecus coquereli
AGGTCCTTATAAGGGAGAGAGGGAGGCAGGAGACAGAGCCAGAGCAGGTGAGGTGACAACAGAGACGGAGACAGGGTAGAAGGTGCTCCGCTGCTGGCTGAAGACGGAGGAGGGCCAAGGAGTGAGGCAGGTCCTCCCCGGAGCCCCTGGGAGCAAGGCAGCCTGCTGACCTTTCAGACTCTGGCCTCCAGACCTTAAGGCAGGAAATTTGTGTTTTTTCAGGCCACTAAGTTTGTGGTCGCTTGTTAGAGCCCCACATCAGTGGGGTTAGGGACACCGGGGCCCCATATGCTCAGAGGCCCTGCCTGGGTGGGGACCGAGGCTAAGGGCAGGCAGGTGTGGTCTGGCAGCCGAGCAGTCTCCAGAAGGTGCTCACACTCCTGCAGCCTCAGTTTCCTCATCTGGAATGGCAGCGCCTCCCTCATGAGGTTGTTGCTACGTGTCAGATCCTCGGTGAAAGGGCCAGGCAGAGAGGTGCTCCAGGACTGTCAGTTGCTGCCCGCCCCCAGCTTCTGAGATCCAGCACACCCCAGGCTGGGAGCACGTCATTCATCTATTTCACAAGCATCTGAGAGGCCCTGGGCTGCCACTTAACATTCCTCTGGGCAACCCTGACATCTCTGCCCAGGCATCTGACGGGTGTTTCACACTTCACTTGGCCAAATGGGACCCTCTGCTTTCTTCTGAGCCCCTCTCTCCTAGTTTCCCCCTACAGAGTGGCTCTACCACTGGTGGCAGCTCAGGTTGAGTTCCCTCTGCCAGGACCCCCAGCCCCAGCCGCAGCGGGTATGTCCAGTGGTCAGTGCAACTGGTCCTTTTCTCTGCTTCCACCCACCTGCCCTTGCCTGCTGCCGCCTTTCGGACCTCTCTGCACCCACAACCCCCAATCCAAACCCTCCCGCACACAGCCATGGAGGTGGTATGAAAACGCTAGCAGATGTGTCACTTCCTTGTTGGCCCCTGCTGGCCCATGGCTTCCCTTTACACTCAGAATAAAAGTTAGTCCTGATCAGATCCTGACCCCACTGCAGTCTCCGCAGCCTGCATGGCCTGGAGCCGGTTCCCCTCTCGTACTGCCCCTGGTTGTGCCTCCAGCATGTCATTCCTGCCCCAGGGCCTTTGCACCCTCTGCCGTTGCCAGCTGGCCAGCTCCTTCCTGATGGTCATGCCTTGGCCCTCTCCTCCTCTCTGCCTCTACCGATCGCTCTGCCACTCCCTTATATTTTCCCA
>NW_012145257.1:0-361 GCF_000956105.1 Propithecus coquereli
TTTATGTGACCTCCTAGAAGAAAAGGTTTTAAATTGAATTAGGTAAGTTTATCCAAAGAAAATCAGTAGAATTTTGCAGAAAAAAGATCAGGAGACATTATCCCAGAGGTTACTACAGGGCAAGTAGTTGGTTTTAAGTAAACAAGAAACTGATTGATGTAAACAAGAAACTGATTGGTAAAAACAAGGCTGCACGCATAAGGCATTAATCACACATAAAGTATGCATAGGACATAGTAAAACTCAGACCGTATGGGCTCTGGCAATTAACGTGAGACAAAAGTTTCTTTAAAATGTAAGTTGAGGCATTTCAACCTTAAACTTCAGAGGCACAACTTAACTTGGTGTTGTAAGGAAGACT
>NW_012145257.1:411-725 GCF_000956105.1 Propithecus coquereli
TTAACGTGAGACAAAAGTTTCTTTAAAATGTAAGTTGAGGCATTTCAACCTTAAACTTCAGAGGCACAACTTAACTTGGTGTTGTAAGGAAGACTACAATAAGAAAATATCTTTTTAGGTATATATACATGTGTGTGCACATGTATATTGTGTTCTAACTTAGGTCTGGAGTCAGATTGTTTGGAGTGCAGCTGTGATACAGAATATTCTCTATTCTCATGTGATGTTCTCACTTTCAGTAGTTGGTGACAGTTGACAGGTATCAGATAAGATACCTCCAAATCTGCTCCTATTTAATGTTATTTTGGGTTACA
>NW_012145257.1:775-1596 GCF_000956105.1 Propithecus coquereli
CCATATAGCCGTAGGATTTCCAGATTATTTCTTCAAAGCCTGCAACAGAAAAAGAAAAAAAAAGCAAGATTAGTGGTACACCTTCGGCAATCACATATACATAATCATATACATCCCCTCATCTTTGCATAATTCTGTTAATTAAAAGAAGGCAGCACCTCCTGCCCACAATAATGTAACAGATTATATAATGGGTGAACTCCAGGTCATGGGCACACATGTGCCACCTTAAAGTCTGCCCTTCCTCTTATGTCATCTATATTATCCTATTTAAATATCATTATTTGACCTGTTACCTAAAACCTGCCACATTTTGGACACTATCTTCTTATATTAATAGAAGCTTATTCTTTCATGGTTTATCTTATCCACATATAACAGTAATTTTATGCAAAACTGTTCATTTCTTTAATAGGAATAGTGTAGAATCTTCAAAGAGGTGATATTTAATTTTATGTTACTATGTGACAAAATGTATTAATAGAACATTTCATAGTAACTGCAACATACACACACACACACACACACACACACACACACACACACACATAAAGACCTGGGTAGCTCAATTCTCTAGTATGAAAAAATTCTCCAATATGAATAGAATTATCTTTAAGGATGAAATGATTAAGGATATGTTTTTAAACATCCCCCTTAAATCAGCTTATTTGATATAGTTGGTGGAATTATAAGACAAATAACAATTTGTCTCACACTATTCAGAAAGGGAAAAAATTGCTTACACACTTCCATGTCTTCAAAATGTATTGGGCTATATTTTGTGATATTGGTATGACTGGCACTATTAGAATATCAAGCAA
>NW_012145257.1:4389-6306 GCF_000956105.1 Propithecus coquereli
GGGCTATAGACGGTGGGGAAAATCGTAGCTAGTTCTGGTAACAAAATATCATATTAGATATAGAGAGAAAACCCCTAGGATGCATCAGAAACAGAAATGGGCTAAGATTACTTACGAAATAGACAAGAATCTCATAACCCATAATCTATACATTAGGTCTGGATGACCCAACTTGTTAAGTGTCATAATCATTGCCTGTGTAGTAACTTGTTTTTCGCATTTGGCAATCACATGGCTGATGATATGTTAAAAAACAATACAACAACAACAACAACAAAACCCAAACTCAACTATCAGTTCTGTGTTCCTCTTCTCTGATGTACGACCGTGTGAGCTACAATAATCACTTAACCTTGGGTATGTTTGCATGAGAAACTAGAGAGGTGATGAATAGCTTCATCTACCTGTATACACAGCTAATTTATTGCACCAAAAAAAAAAAAAAAAAAAAAAAAACGTAAAGGCAACACTGTTCCAAAGTAAAGTATTTATACTTCCAATTCTGAAAGCAGGGCCAAACTACCAAAGATAAACAAAGCCAACCTTAGTTAGTGTTAAGAACAAGATTTCAATCAGTAATATACTATTGAAACGGGGAATAGAATTCAGAGTGAACTGAACTTGACTTTGATTTGTACAGAGCGGACTGAGTGTGTTGAAGGAGAATGATGGAGTGAAGGAGGGGATGAGGAGTGTGGCTTTTTAAAACTTTTTACTTCCTCCATCCTCCAGGCTACCAAGACCTTGTAAAACCAGTCTGGGTTTGCTGATTGGCAATTAGCAAAGTTAGGCTCCTACCTTCCCACAGAGACTGGGAAACAGGCCCTCAGATGTTGGCTGGCAATTCTCCTGGTAGCCTTGAGTTTTCTCAGCCAAGCACTTTAATCAGGGATCGGTTCATCCTAGAGATGCAGCCTGGAGCTGTTAGAAACCATGTTAGTGGTTTCACAAGACTTTGTGGGCCAAGGTTGAAACATAGTAGAGAGGAGGACTCATAACAGCTGGACAGAGTTTGGCCTAGAATCTTTGTTGCAGGGTAAACATAAGAATTTTTTACCAATATATATTTGAGGAAAACTAAACATTTAACAGAGATAAAGAGAATAATCATAAAAGAGAAAAATAATATTTTAAAAGATTCAACAGAACAAAACTTAGACTAATAGCAGAACTTTCATCAGCCACAAAATTTCTTGATAATGCTGAGGCTAAACACACACATAAACAGACATCCTCACACACACACACACACATACGCACTCAGGCACACACACACACACACACACACAATTGCTACATTTGAACTGCAAACCAGATGAACCATTATAATTCCATTCCAAGGCCACATAGCTACACAAACAGTATAACTACACACACACACACACACACACACACACACACTAATAATGGTAAAGAATCCATTGCATCACCTTATCTGACATCTTGACTCCAACTTGATAGTCCTCTTCTTTTGGTCCAGACCCTCAAATTTGAAAAGTATCTTCAAGTTAAGGAAAGGTCATTTTTCCACAGTTCGGTTCTCTGAAAAACTTCCAACTCCTACTGAAGGCCACAGTCCAGGAGTGAAACAGTCACATGCTAGAACTCGAGGGCCAACTGCAAGTCATTATGAACACCTGCACTGGTCCATTTTATTTATCACCACAAGCCTGATAATGCACAGTCCAGAAAACAGTGGCCTCTCTGTGCACACGCGTAAATTTTAAAACAGGTGTGGGCAATGTGAAGGGAACTGAGGCTTGATCACCAAAAATCAGCACGATGAAAACAAACGATAATGAATAATGAGCACTAGAATTCAAATTACCAGATGTTTTAAAGAGACAGGGTGCCGGTTTTCAATTCCGTTTTGAATACCACATTACGAAAGAACTATTTTTAAACATTAAAAAGGAT
>NW_012145257.1:7011-7518 GCF_000956105.1 Propithecus coquereli
TTCTCTATGAAAATTGATCAAAGAAATTTTTATATAGAAAATGCAGCCGTGGCTGGGCAAATAACCCTTTTAAACTCAAAGGAGAAATGAGTGCCTGTATTTATAAAAAACATTTCTCTAATAAGGATACACAGTTTGTCAACAATGCTACTAGTTTACTTGCCCAATTATTACATTACTTCTGCATATGTGGTGAGGGTTTGGTTGCATGTTAGAAAGATGGATTTCAACTAAAATATTCAGTTTAATTTCTAATACTCTAAATCAAAAGAATAAAGGAAAGCTTTATATTTATGAGACAGGGTGGTTATGGACTCCATTGTAAAGTACCAATATTTTGTTTTTCTTTGATACTTGAAAAACTGTGTCCCAGATTTCTTCACAATTGTCTCTAGAAAAAGTGTACTCAAGAACAAAGTTAATATTAGGTACTGCAGTTTTATCTACAGGTCATATGTCACATTATGTTGACTTTATGTTTTTCCATTATTTTAAAATCATCTTCAT
>NW_012145257.1:9553-10045 GCF_000956105.1 Propithecus coquereli
AAAGAAATTTTTATATAGAAAATGCAGCCGTGGCTGGGCAAATAGGCCTTTTAAACTCAAAGGAGAAATGAGTGCCTGTGTTTATAAAAAACATTTCTCTAATAATGATGCACAGTTTGTCAACAATGCTACTAGTTTACTTACTTGCCCAATTATTACATTGCTTCTGCATATGTGGTCAGAGTTTGGTTGTATGTTAGAAAAATGGATTTCAACTAAAATATTCAGTTTAATTTCTAATACTCTAAATCAAAAGAATAAAGGAAAGCTTTATATTTATAAGACAGGGTGGTTATGGACTCCATTGTAAAGTACCAATATTTTGTTTTTCTTTGATACTTGAAAAACCGTGTCCCAGAGTTCTTCACAATTGTCTCTAGAAAAAGTGTACTCAAGGACAAAGTTAATATTAGGTACTGCAGTTTTATCTACAGGTCATATGTCACATTATGTTGACTTTATGTTTTTCCATTATTTTAAAATCATCTTCAT
>NW_012145257.1:10841-11581 GCF_000956105.1 Propithecus coquereli
AAGGCTGAGAAACTGTCACAGTCCAAAGGAGTCTAAGTAACATTTTCTTTTTGTGGATGTCATAAGTTGGGGTAACAGAGAAGTCCCAATTCAGAAAGATAAAAATATACAGTGCAGCGGAGTCTGTGGGCTTAGGTAATGTCTGCATACAGCCTCTGTGGCCACAGCAAAGACACCTGAGAGGATTCTGAATAGGCACACGGTGGTTCGACACAATCTTGGCTTAAATTTTACCTCCACTAACTTGATCCATGACTTTCTTCTTCAGTCTTTCTTAAGCATTATTGAAAACGATTTTGTCCCTCTAAGAGGATATTAGACAAACCAAGTAATATGTAAAATAATACTTTGCATATTTTAAACTGCTATACAAATACTGTATCCATTTTATTCTATTATTATTTATCATTTCTGTACATTGTTTATGGAAACTTTTGGCTTCCATCATCCTGATTTTCTTCCATATTTTCCCCAAGATATTATGATTCCGACTTCAGTTTTGCTGTTCCTCTCAGGATAAGACGTATCTGCAGGCATCTATAAGACTATTGAAGAAGTAATCCCTCAATTGAGTCCTCTTTCTTCACTAATTTAATTACATTTCCATGAATATACTGAAGTTCCAGAATAAGTTACTTTGATTTATTAATTGCACTTAGAAAACTTTTTTAAATTTTAAAAAATCATTAATGATAGAAGACATTTTTTTCCACAGAGGCTGCACTAATTTGCAGTCCCAC
>NW_012145257.1:15087-15405 GCF_000956105.1 Propithecus coquereli
AGTGCAATGTGCACCACCTGAAGGATGGACATATTTGAAACACGGACTTGGGGGGGTGGACCAAGGGCAACATACGTAACCTAAACATCTGTACTCCCATAATATGCTGAAATAAAAGAAAAAGAAAAAAAAAATCTAAGAAAGAGTCAAACTCTTGAACCTCTGGCTACAAGGTACCATGGAATAAGGATTTATTTGAGAAAGTTCCATACTGACATGCTTTGCAGATACATGCATTAGCATGTTAGAAAAATGCAAGCCACCAAAACAACCCAAGCCTGCAGCTTTCTAGGACAGCTAATTAACACCTATACCACA
>NW_012145258.1:0-1365 GCF_000956105.1 Propithecus coquereli
TTTTCTCTGGTCCCATATGAAGCGTAGAAGTATTTTTTTCTAGATCTGTGAAAAATGACGTTGGTATTTTAATGCGGATTGCATTGAATCTGTAAATCACATTGGGTAGTGCAGACATTTTAACAATGTTGATCCTGCTGATCCATGAGCATGATATGTTTTTTCATTTGTTTATATCCTCTGTGATTTCATATTCCTCAGTGTTTCTTAGTTCTTCCTGTAGAGGTCTTTCCCTTCCTTGGTTAAATACATTCCAAGGTATTTTATTTTCTTTGTTGTTATTGTGAAAGATATTGAGTCTTTGATTCTCAGTTTGACTGTTTTGATTTGTAGCAATGCTACTGATTTGTGTATGTTGATTATGTAACCTGAGTCTTTACTGAATTTATCAATTGCAGGAGTGTCTTGGCAGAATCTTTGGGGTTCTCTAGACACAAGATCATATCGTCAGCAAAGAGCAAAAGTTTGACTACTTTTTTCCCCATTTGGATACCCTTGATTTCCTTCTCTTGTTTTGTTGCTCTGGCTAGGACTTCCAGCACAATGTTGAACAGAAATGGTGACAGTGGGCACCTTGTCTGGTTCCAGTTCTAAGCAAGAATGCTTTCAATTTTTCCCCTTTCAGTATGATGTTGGCTGTGGGTTTGTCATATATGGCTTTTATAATATTGAGGTATGTTCCATGTGTATCTATTTTGTTAAGAGTTCTTATCATAAAAGGGTGCTGAATTTTGTCAGATGCTTTTCCTGCATCTATCGAGAGGATTATATGGTCTTTGTTTTTGCTTCTGTTTATGTGGTGAATCAAATTTATAGATTTGTGTATGTTGAACTGTCCTTGCATCTCTGTGATGAAGTCCACTTGATTGTGGTGGATCATTTCTTTGATTTGCAGCTGAATTTGGTTTGCTAGGATCTTGTTGAGAATTTTTGCATGTATAGTCAGAAGGGATATTGGTCTGTGGTTTCCTTTTTTGTTGTGTCCTTTCTTGGCTTTAGTGTCAGGGTGGTATTAGCTTCATAAAACGAGTTAGGGAGGATTCCTTCCTTTTCCATGTCATGAAATAATTTTTTCAGTATAGTTACTAGTTCTTTGTCGGTCTGGGGAAGATTGGCTGTAAAATCATCTGGTCTTGGGTTTTTTTTTGTTGGGAGATATTTTTATTGCTGTTTTAGTTTCATTACTTGGTATTGGTCTCTTCAGGAGTTCTATTTCTTTCTGATTGAGCCTAGGGAGGTTGTCCAAGAATTTTTTCATTTCCTCAACATTTTCATAAAACGAGTTAGGGAGGATTCCTTCCTTTTCCATGTCATGAAATAATTTTTTCAGTATAGTTACTAGTTCTTTGTCGGTCTGGGGAAGAT
>NW_012145259.1:0-1296 GCF_000956105.1 Propithecus coquereli
GGCCTCCCAGAATGCTAGGATTACAGGCATGAGCCACCGCGCCCGGCCAGAACTAGATATTTCTTTAAAGAGACATTTTATGAAAACTCAAAATGAAGCTTGAATGGACCTGTAATAAATAATGAGATAGAATTATTAGTTACAAATCTTCTTATAAAGAAAATCCCAGGCCCCAATGACTTCACCATGAAAATGTTCTATCAAATACTTAAAGGAGAAATAATACTAATCTTGCATAAACTTTTTCAAAAACAGAGAAGGCAACATTTCCCAACTCATTCTATGATCGATATTATCCTGATACCAGAAACCAGGCACAGAATTCATTTAAAAAGCTAGAGATCAATATTCATCATGAATACAGACATCAGAATATATTCACGACAAAATCTTAGCAACAAATCAATTCAGCAACATATAAAAAGGAATGTATACACACCATGACCAAGTAGGATTTATCTCTAGAATGCATGGTTGGTTTAACATCTAAAAATCAATTAACTTAAGCCACCATATTAATAGAATAAAGGAAAAAGACATTCAATCATCTCAATAGATACAGAACAAGCATTTGGCAAAATATAACATGCATCTATGATTTAAATTCTCAAAAATTAGAAATGAAAGGGAAATTTCTCAATCCTAGGGCAGCTGTGAAAAACCTACATCTAAAATCACATATAATGATGAATAAAGAAATACCTTTCTTCGAAGTAACAAGGCAAGGATGTCTGTTCTTGCCACTCTGGTCAGTATTACACTTAGTGTTCTAGTCAGTTCAACCAGGCTACAAAAAAGAAATAAAATGCACTCAGATTCGAAAGGAAGTAGTCCTATTAATAAATCACATGATCCTCTATAGAAACTCTAAAGAAATCCACGCCATTGCCAAAAAAACAAAACAAGTACAACAAACAAAATACTAATAGTATAGTCACGTGTTGCTTAACGATGGGGCATGTTATGAGAAATGTGCCATTAGGCAATTTTAGCCTTGCATAAACATCACAAAGTGTACTTACACAGACCTAGATGGGACAGCCTACTATACACCCAGCCCATATGATATTGCCTATTGCTCCTGGGCTACAAACCTGTACAGCATGTTATGGTACTGAATATCACAGACACCTGTAATACAATGGTAAGTATTTGTGTATCTAAACATACCTAAACACAGAAAAGGTACAGTCAAAATATGGTATAAAAGATTACAAAAAAAGCCATGCCTATATAGGGCGTTTATCATCAATGAAGCTTGCTCTGGGTGAGTCAGTGAGGGAGTGGTAAGTGATT
>NW_012145260.1:0-7782 GCF_000956105.1 Propithecus coquereli
GGGGGGCAAGGGCAACATACGTAACCTAAACATCTGTACCCCCATAATATGCTGAAATAAAAAAAAAAAAAGAATCAGTAACTGCCTAAATTATAGAACTTTTCTTTCTTCCCCTCTTGGAAAATACCTCCTTTCTTCTCTCCTATCTAGAAATGTTCATATCACAGGGGCATAGGAAAGATGGTAACCAAAGAAGGGAGGCCTGGAAGACAGTAACTTGCATGGAAAAAACAAGCTCTTCCTATTCTTTTCAAGGCTTTAGATATGTGAAATTAAAAAAAAACGTTAACAAGAAGGTTGTTGAGTCTTGATTTCTCATAGTCTGTAGTCTTTGCACATTATAGAGATAGCATGCCTATCTCAGTTTTCCTGTTTCTTTAGAAAATATTTACATTAAATTCAAGTCTGAGAGGAAGGCAGATTCCTAACTGGTCTTCTGCTTTCAATATAATTTTAAAACAACTGCAACTTCACTCTACCTTTCCGGTGGCCCAGAAATGCCACCTTTTTCCTGTTTGTTATTGTTTGCTCATAGATTAGTTCACAGATACAATGATAAAAACTACATGACCGCAGAGATTTGATAATATTGCATAGCTTATATCTGCCTTAATCACTCTCTTTTTTTCTGGAAGTAAAACTCCCAAAATGTAAAATTCATTATTTTAACTATTTATGAAGTGTACAATTCAAGGATTTTTAGCATATTCACAATGTTGTGCAACCATCACCACTGTCTAATTCCAGAACATTTTGATCACCCAAAAAAGAAACCTCGTACCAATTAAGCAGTCCTTTCCCATTCCCCACTTCCCCCAGCCCCCGACTACCACTGATTTGCCTTCTATATCTATGTATTTGCCTACCCTGGACAAGTCATATAAATGAAATCATGCAATACATGATCTTTTGTGTCTGGCTTCTGTCACTTTGCATAATGTTTTCAAGGTTCATCTATGTCGTATGTGTATTAATACTTCATTCTTTTTATGGATGAGTAACAGTCCATTCTATGGATATACCATATTTTGTTTATTTATTCAGCAATTGATGGGTATTTGGGTTGTTTCCAATCTTTGGCTATTATGAATGGTGTTGCTATGAATGTTCATGCACAAGCTTTTGTTTGAACACTTGTTTTCAATTTTGAGTGGTAAATAGAAGTGAAATTTCTGGCTTATGTGGTAATTCTATTTTAAACTTTTTGAGGAATCTCCAAACCTTTTTCTAAAGTTGCTGCATCATTTTTTTTTTTGTTCCCAACAGCAGTGTATGAGTGTTCCAATTTTTTCACATCCTCGCCAACATTTATTTTCTGTATTTTTAAAATTATAACCATCCTAATGGATGTAAAATGGGATCTCATTGTCAATCTCTTTTTATGGGTAAGTAATCCATCACAGAAACCACTTCGGAAGCCAAAAAAAAAAAAAAGGCAGCTCATGTCAGGTCTTAAGTTTTCTTCTTTTGTATATGAGACCACAACCAAATGGAGAGGAGTTTTCCCTAAGATGACCTGCAAAGTGAACTTAATGAAATTCTGAATAGAGCTGTCTTTCACAGACTCCAATCATCCACTCCCCCTGGAGCAACCATGATCAAAGCCAAGGGTCTAAATGGTGACTGTTGAAATGCCAGCCCTCAGAGATATAGACAGGTGTCTTCAGTCAGTGACTGCAGAGACATCTAAACCATTTTACTAGGTTTGGCTAGTAAAATGCTCTTCTGGGACAAAACCCTCTCTCTCTCTCTCTTTTTTTTTTTTTTTTTTTTAACCTGATAAACATTCATTATTTTTGTCTCCATATGTGCTGTATTTTTTAAAGGAAAAAGAAATATAACTAAACACCAATTCCATATTTCACTTTAAAGAAGGCAATTTGTTTAGACAAAGCGATGGGTTAAACAGCTTAAGCCTTTTGAAATTTCAAATTCTATCCCAGCACATTTCTCATTAATAATTCAGAGTCCCTTGCACACATTCCTATTAAAGTCTGTTGTCATTTATTTTAGTCTTTTATTGCTATCGTCAACACACTCCGGAAGTTTTTCTTTCCCTTTCAAGAGCACTTTGTTTTGAGAACTACAACATACAGGATATGTAAATGATTACCTGGATAAAGGACCAGGGCATTAGGAATTAGACTTTTTTGTTCTTAATTTCTGCATCCATTTCTTCATTCTTGATTGTTTGGTACAAACAGCCTCCACGAGGAGTTTCATTTCTGTTTAAGTTTACCTCCCCTTGGTATAAAGGGTATCGAGGGGTGGAAAAACAGGCTGACAGCACAGTGGGTGCGCCGAGGAGGAACTGGAGACACAAAAGCTTGAAAGAGGGGGAGCGCTAGGCTGCTGCAGGTCCCTCTTCCCGGGTACAGTTTCAAGTAAAGATTCTCAGGGATCCTGCGTAGCAGAGCAGCATTTATGAAACGGATCAGGGGAGTTGGATGGAGTGTGATTCTTCCTTCCACAGGAACAATTTAGAGAGCCAAAGAAGGCCTATGCCAGGGATGGTGCAAAGTCTCAGAGATCTTCTAAAATCCTGGCCATTGAACATCCACTCCTTCTTAAAGGGAAACTGTTTGTTTCCTAAATGAAGTTAATGAGCTTCAGGCGTGCCTACATCGATGTCTGTCTCAATGATTTAGGCACGTGAACTAGAGCCTGGTCACACGTCAGGAAACCTCAGAAAAAGCTGACAGCCTAGCACTTCATGGAAGAAAACCCGAATGTCGTCCCGCCGTTCCTGGGGTTGGTGACAGGTCTGGTCATCTGCATGGCCAGCCCCCCCGTGCATTTAGAGGAGCTGGCGTCCCCGCCCGCCCAAGGCTTCACATTCTTCTCCCCGGGAGCCCCCGCCAACTCTCCAGGGTACAAAGTACAGCAGGGACGCGGGCGGAGCGGTTCGGAGCGGCGCCGCCTTATCTCTCGCAGTGAACACCTAGATGCATTTCCAATACGGCGCCTGGCACGCTCCGGAGCGAGTCTCAGGCTCCTCTGAGCTCTCAGCCGCGCGTCCTCGTTTCTGGAGTGGATTCCTGTGGGAGACGCGGGGGCCTCTGGGCGCTCCGAGCTTTCTTAAGAGATTTGAAACGGTTTACCCAGGCCCCTGAACACCCCCGCCGGCCAAGAGCTGCCTGCGGTATTAAATCGCAGAAGTCCCTAACGCATGGTACTTGTCCTTCCTTCTCATAACGCTCTCGGCGTAGGGTCAATTTCCGCAACTCTAAGAGTAATTGCGTGGGCACCTGTGCTGGGACCCGGCCCAGAGAGGCGAGTTGGACCGCGCGGAGAACGTCAGCCTGCTACCAGACCGCACGTGCACTTTGCAAGGGCCATCTCCCCGTCAGTCTGGAGGTAGCGCGCTCTGGGTAAGGAGGGCTGGGAGCTTCTGCGGCGGGTCTTAGGGGCAGGGCAGGCGGGGGCAGGAGGTGGGGGCTTAGGGTCTAGGACTGCGGGACGGGAGGGGAGCTGAGATCTCCCCCAGGAGAGGGCAGCAACTTGAGGAAAACTGAGATGAACTCTAGACACGCATGTTTGGGGTCCGCTTTGGTCTTTGCTGCGGGATGGAATGGGACAAAATCTATAACCTAGATTCCCACTTACCCTCCAGAAAGGCAGAGAAACTCCCTAGGTCCCTCTGAGGGATGGGTAGGAGGTGCTGCGAGGGAACCCTGGAAGCAGCCACTGGAGTTGAGCCGAGTGCAGGACTGGGAAGGAAAAAAATTGGGGGAGGGGGGACAAGCCACCTATGTGCCCTCCTCCCTCTCTTTCTCCACCCCCCCCCCCGCTTTTTTCGTAGTTGCTGACGCGCTGGTGGTGCCTTATTAATCATCCACCAGCCCAGAGCCGCGCCAGTTAATGTCTGTGCCGCGTGGGGCTCCAGCATTCTGGCCTCCCCTCTCCACGCTCGCGAGTGCCCCGGCGCCCCGGAGCGGCAAGCGGCAGCGCTCAGGAAGCCGCCGGGCAATGCGCCCCGCCGGTGCCGGTAGGAGCGGAGCTCCCCGCAGCCGCTGCGCTCAACCCGGAGGCGCCGGGTGGCTGTGAGCTGCAGGAGAGCAGTCGGGTGCGGAGGGAGGGCGCAGGCGGCGGGGGCGCAAGGAGAGAGCCCCGGCCCCGGCAGCCCCACAGGCCCCCCTCAGCTGGGATGTTCCCCAATGGCACCGCCTCCTCTCCCTCCTCTCCTAGCCCCAGCCCGGGCAGCTGCAGCGAAGGCGGCGGCAGCAGGGGCCCCGGGGCCGGCGCTGCGGACGGCATGGAGGAGCCAGGGCGAAACGCGTCCCGGAACGGGACCTTGAGCGAGGGCCAGGGCAGCGCCATCCTCATCTCTTTCATCTACTCCGTGGTGTGCCTGGTAGGGCTGTGTGGGAACTCCATGGTCATCTACGTGATCCTGCGCTACGCCAAGATGAAGACTGCCACCAACATCTATATCCTAAACCTGGCCATTGCTGATGAGCTGCTCATGCTTAGCGTGCCCTTCCTGGTCACCTCCACGTTGTTGCGCCACTGGCCCTTCGGCGCGCTGCTCTGCCGTCTCGTGCTCAGCGTGGACGCGGTCAACATGTTCACCAGCATCTACTGTCTGACCGTGCTTAGCGTGGACCGCTACGTGGCCGTGGTGCACCCCATCAAGGCGGCCCGCTACCGCCGGCCCACCGTGGCCAAGGTAGTGAACCTGGGCGTGTGGGTGCTGTCGCTACTCGTCATCCTGCCCATTGTGGTCTTCTCGCGCACCGCGGCCAACAGCGACGGCACGGTGGCCTGCAACATGCTCATGCCCGAGCCCGCCCAACGCTGGCTGGTGGGCTTCGTGTTGTACACATTTCTCATGGGCTTCCTGCTGCCCGTCGGAGCCATCTGCCTGTGCTACGTGCTCATCATTGCCAAGATGCGCATGGTGGCCCTCAAGGCCGGCTGGCAGCAGCGCAAGCGCTCGGAGCGCAAGATCACCCTAATGGTGATGATGGTGGTGATGGTGTTTGTCATCTGCTGGATGCCGTTCTACGTGGTGCAGCTGGTCAACGTGTTCGCGGAGCAGGACGACGCCACAGTGAGCCAGCTGTCGGTCATCCTCGGCTATGCCAACAGCTGCGCCAACCCCATCCTCTATGGCTTTCTCTCGGACAACTTCAAGCGCTCTTTCCAGCGCATCCTATGCCTCAGCTGGATGGACAACGCCACGGAGGAGCCAGTCGATTACTACGCCACGGCCCTCAAGAGCCGCGCCTACAGTGTGGAGGACTTCCAGCCTGAGAATGTGGAGTCCGGCGGCGTCTTCCGTAATGGCACCTGCACGTCCCGGATCACAACGCTCTGAGCCTGGGCCACGCAGGGGCCCTGCGCCAAAAGAGGAGGAGAATGAGGAGAAGGGAGGACCGGGTGCGAAAGGGGACGGTATCCAGGGCGCCAGCGTGTGGTGGGGGTAACGTGGGGCTAGGGCACCGCCAGCCTCTGGTGCAGGGACCCGGGAAAGGCGCTTGGCGATGGTAGAATTGAGAGAGATTTGTTTATAAACTGAGACGGCTTTCTTGCCACCTCGCTCTCCCTCTTTCGTCTCCTTTCTCAACTGCGCTTGCTCCTCTGACCGCTCCGTACTCCCCACCCTGCAACTTTGATCCTTCCTTCCTTCCGCACCGTCCCGCCGGTGCAGATCACGCACTCGTTAACATTGCTAACTCAGTCCAACCCTCAGTCCCTCCAGCCGTTATTTCTGTTTGTTTAAGGTGAGCCACGGTTACCGCCAAGGGTTTCCCTCGGGCTTGATCCCTAGCTCGCCCTCAGCCCCGCCCAGCCGCGCCCGGCGCGGTCCAGGATCTGCCTGGTGCCCCTAGTGGCGTCCCGGGAACCACCGCTCTCCCTTTGCGCAGCCCTACTTTAAGGGAAGTCGGACTTGAGGAAGAACTAGGCAGCTGGTCCGTTTTCCCACTCTTGGGCCCCTCCTCCACGCCCACTCCACCCATAGCGGAGCCAGGTGCTTAGTAAAATAGGTCCCGCGCTTCGAACCCCAGGCTTTCTGCAGTCCCCATGCAAGCCACCTTTGGAGCAAAAGGGAGATAAGAACAAGCCAAATGAGTTTTTATAAGATTCTGGGACGTGTGGGGGGAGGAGGGTGTATCAGAAGCCACCCTCCCACTGGGCTCAAGACCAGCGCCCTGGATATCAAAGACCAAGCACTGGGCGCTCCTGGGCCACATTAAGCGGGACAGAACTCACCTTCTCTGGGGCCTCCAGGTCGCGTGGCTGCCCCTCCGCTTGGCTTTCTCCCTCACTTAAGATTTTGGAGAAGCCCACGTAAGGGTAAGAAGAAGATTCAGGTCCGATTTATCTTGAAGACCCAGGGGCTGGGACCTAGGGTGACGTCTTCAGAGCCTTAACCAATATTGGCTGTGTCGCCACCACCTAAAGGTTGAGGGTTGCTGCCTTTCAAGCGGTGCCTAATAAGTTATTTATTGCTTAACATATTTATTTATTTATTATTTGTGGTGTTGGAAAATGTGTTTCTGCTTTCCTTTTCTCAACTTGCCTAGCCCCCAGGGCTTGTCTTTGGGACCCTGTGGGTGGGAATGGAAGTGGAAGTGAGGGGAAAGCTCCCTTCCCACCCGGAGGCCCCCTTAAAACCTCTCCTCTTGGCCGGGCCCTCTTTTCTTATCCTTTTCTCTAGCCTTTCTAATTTTGCTTGTGTCCCGTGAAGTTTGGAGATTTTTTCATAGTTTGTTGTAGTCTCTTGTTTGTCTTATTAGAATAACAGATAAATGATGACGTGAGTTAGTCTCCTCTCCATGCACAGTGGAAAATCCTGAACTCCTGGCTTTCCAGGAGACATATATAGGGGAAACACCACCGTATATATCATTTGAGAGAGCGTGTGTATATATATATATGATGTGGACATATATATATATGTGTGTGTGTGTTTATCTTGCTCCGTTGTCACGAGTCCATAGAACTATTCCAAGTACAGCCACTAACAGTGCCAGGTGTGAGTCTGGCTGGAACACTTTCAGTTTCTGGGGTTCAAGCACCACTCAACCTGGAGCTGAGAAATCTAATTCAGACAGAGACTTTAATCACGCTGAGGATGCCCCTGCTTCCTCTAGGTTCCAGCAGAGGTGATTCTTATACACAATCCAGTTAATATTATCATTCCTTTTGAGGACATTGAAAGTGGAATAATTTGTGTTTATGTTTAATCTTAACTACATTGGAAGCCTGAGTAGAGCAAGGACCAATAATTTTACTTCTTTGTATTTCCTGTATTGCTTTAGTATGTTGGCTTGTACATAGTAGGCACTAAATACACATTTGTTGGTTGATTGTTTAGGTAAGCCAGAGTGTATTGCAACAATCCGGAGATACTAAATCTGGGGTTCTCAGGTTCTCTCATTGACATGATACACAATAGTTGAAATCACTACTGAAAAAGATGTTTTGTATATATTTGCTTCAAGAACTTTATGCTTTCCTGAAAGCAGTAAACAAGAGTTAAGATATCCCTAATGTTTTGTTTAAACTAATGAACAAATATGCTTTTGGTAATAAATCAGAAAGTTTAGGTCTGTTCCTTAATAATTATATATATTATTACTCCTTTGGAAAATAGATTTTTAATGGTTAAGAACAGTGAAATTTACAAATTAAAATCTTGATCATTATCCTTTTAAGAGGATACAAATCTAGTGCTCTCAACCTGTTACCATTGTATTATTAACTAAATAAAACAGATTATGCTGTTGTAAGTTGTCTGACTTTGCCATTTGAATTTTACTTTTCAATGGATTA
>NW_012145261.1:0-896 GCF_000956105.1 Propithecus coquereli
AGTTTACTGTTGATAAAAAGTTTGTCTCTGACATCCTCCACTTCCCTTCCCTTTATACCCTTATTGGTATCCCTCTCCTCCAGGGTCTCTGGCCCTGGGCCCCTCATACAGGAATCTGCCCAGATCTGTTCAACTCTCCTAGGGCTCCATGATCCAAACTTCTTTCACTCCCCTCCCATCAATCCAAATAGGAAGTTCTTCAGTGACAGGGAACCAAGCTAGGTGTTCAGAGGAAAGTAACCCAAAAGAATTAGCTCGTAGTAAAGTGTGGGTGTTTATTAGCCTCCCACAGTCTCAAAGGTTGTAAAAATTTTTAGATGATAAAATTGATTAGCCTTCATGAATCTCTATTTGTTCAACTCACTGAAATTCCCTGAAGTAAAATGCAGAAATTCAGGCAATAAGCTGATATTCTTAGGTAGAGTAGCTACCCTTATGCAGGGTAACCTTTCTGGAAGTCTAAACTAGAAACCGATTGCTGGATATATTGAGCCTCTTGTAATTTCTTGCTTTCTTCTCCCCATTTGCAGATTTAGATGTGTTAAGAATTCTAAATTACAACTCCCATGACAGTAGCATCATAGCATTGGTGGAGGATAGGACCCACAAAGCTTCCTTGTTCATACTGACTCTAAGGGCGAAGTTTATAAAGCAGAGACTACTCTTCAGGACTCCCTGGGATGAAAGTAGGCTAATGACAAAATATAAAAATATCACATGCAGATTACCACACTAATAGCTAAATGCCCCTCAAAAAATGGAGAGAAAAAAAATACGGTATACACATTTCTATACTTCAATAAGAAGAAAATAGACTCCTAAAACATTTTCTAACCAATACCTTCAAATGTTAAATAATTCATTTTTCTAAACAGACCATCTATATTTTCAATCTT
>NW_012145262.1:0-1526 GCF_000956105.1 Propithecus coquereli
AATGTATTTTCTGAAAGCATTCAGAAAGAAAATAGTTTACATAATATAATAAAAGCCTATTTTCTGGCTGTTGCTAGTATACATGTATAACCTCAGTCAAAAAAGTCGTCTTATGTTCGCTTTTGAATACTTCCATTTGTTTCAAATTCTTACATATTTATTAATAATTCCAGAGAAAGAAGGTCCAGAAAAGAAGAAAACCAAAAAGGAAGCTGGAAATAAGAAATCCACACCAGTTAGCATTCTTTTTGGTTATCCACTCTCTGAGCGAAAGCAGATGGCACTTCTTATGCAGATGACAGCGAGAGACAACAGTCCAGGTGATACCTACCATCGTTAATTTGTATCCTTAGTTTTCCTCAGACAGCTCTAGCCTTGTCTTAACAAGTGTTTTTAACTACTTTGAATTTTTATCTTTTCTTGGATTTAATCAGAATTCCTTGTAACATCAGTTTGTAATTTTATGATTATTTGTGTGACAATTCATTTATCGGCTATATCCTCCATTAAATTAGAAGGTATACAAGAGCAGGGGTCTTTGTACTTAGTGAACATTCGGTAAATATTTGTTAAATAAAATAAGTCATTTAGAAAGGGATTAATCAACTTGAGAAATCTATTGCAGAACCATGTGCTTTTTTACCTTACTGATGATTTTTTTCATCCCATTTTCTGTAAGGCTGCTTCCAGGCTATGGTTTCCTTTTCAATTCACTAGCACCCTGCTGATAAACCGGTAATCTTATAACATTGTACTTTTAGAAGCAAGTGTGTAAATCTATATTTTATTGCTTAAGATCTACTAAATTCTTTTAAAAGGAAAAATGTCTGCAATGTACTAAGTTTATTTCCTATTTCATTTCACATTTCCAATTAAAATGTTGTGCCAAATGTATGTGTGTGTTTATTCATATACTTTGTGCTCCAAAAATAATTGGAGATGGATTACCAGCAGGGCAAAAACAGAGGGAACAGACCAAACAACCTGCTTTATTAAAAGGAGGATAAAGATAGATAAAATACAGAGAGCTGGACTGAAATAGTTATTACTATTCAGCATTAAACAAACACAAATGAAAAATTTTTAGTTGTATAGTTTTCATTCAGTGATACAATAAAGTAGATCATTTTTGTCTGGAGAAAACAAAATATCTTTTGGCTCTGAATGCAAACATCTTCTTTTAAGACTCTGAGAAACATAACAGATCCTCTTGACATGCATTGAAAAAGATTGTCTTTTCAGTGACCTTTTCCTATATAGACTCTTTTTTAAAAACTGGGACAACATGGTTAATTCCTTAGAGTTTCTAAGTATCATAATTTTAATTAAAGCATGAATATATCTAATATCTTTCACTACTAAAAACATTTAGGGCTTCCTGCTTTTTAAAATAGAGTATGTTTTTATGATTACTCTCACCTTTTCCACCTTCAATTTGAGAAAGACTGGCCAAATCAAAGATATTTACAGTGTTAAACTTTAAATGTTTCTGTAAAATGTTGACTTTGAGTCAGATTAATAGTTGA
>NW_012145263.1:0-4638 GCF_000956105.1 Propithecus coquereli
AACTTCACTGAGGTCAAGAGCACCTGCAAGGCAGGGAGCACTTCTTAGAGTACAGCTAATCAGCTGATCCATGTGGGAGGACTTTGAGGGAGGGCCCATGGAATGTTGAAACCTTGGGAGAAGGTGGGTGAGGCCTGTAGGGGCTGCCCAGACCCCCTTCCTGGCCAGGTGCCCACTGCCCTGCTACAGGGAGTGTATGCACCCTACATGTCCTGAGCCCCTCTTGGGCCCAACTGCCAGAGGGTGTTCATGGCCACCAGAATTCAGTTCAGGAAGACCCTTATGGGCCTCAGCTCCAGAGCTCCCAGTGAGGTTGGCTGCAGCCTCCGTCTGGCCACATCACAGCTCCCCTCACCCCAAGGCCTACGTCTGTGTCTGTAACAACCCTGCAGCTCACTGACCTAAAAGGACTCCCCAGTCAGCCTCCTACACTCTGATCCCATCTTGGAGTTTGGCTCCAGAGAACCTGCCTGCAGCAGGGGATACCAGCAGTTCCCAGGTGCCAAAGCACCACCCCTCAGAATAGCCACAAAAAGGCAACTCCACAAGGGAGGGGTCTGGCCAGCAGTTACAAGTGATCAGTCATAGCACTAATGATGGGATGGCCAGAAACTGTGGGCACAATTGAGCACACAGCACCTTCTGGAAGCGTCCTGGCAAAGTTCCTTGGAGCCTTACTCTCTCACATCCAGGGGATTTGGCACCTAAGGGGGACAGAGGAACAAGTTAACCATCAGGAGGCAGCACTCAGGCAAAGGCCAGAGGTAGGGCTTTCTGCAGAACAAGAGGCCATCTTCCTCAATAAATCTACATCTTGAAAACATTGACTTGGTTATTCAAGATTAAAAGATAATTAAAAGGTAAACCAACCTAACTTAATGCAGCACGTGGCCCTTGACTGGATTACGATTTGAACAAGTATAAACTTATCTGGGGGCAAATTAGGGCAATACGAATATATTCTGGATATTGTATGTTATTAAAGGATTATTACTAATTTTATTGAGAGTAAAAGTTTGGTTATGTAAATATGTCATTGTCAGAAATATAGTAAATATCTGGTAAACATCTAGATACTAATATTTATTTAGAAATATTAGTAAAAGTTAATAAAAATGATTAAAGACAAAAGGACAACATTTCATAATATTAAAAGGATCAATTTTTCAGGAAGATATAAAAATTCCAAATATGTATCTACCTAATAATCCAGTTTCAAAATATAATAAAACACAAGTTGACAGAGCTAAAAGACAAAATCTATAAGTATATTGGGATACTTTAATTTCCTCTCAGCACATGAATGATTAAAGAATCAGTAAAATATAGGAAATTTTATCATCACAATTAACCAACTGGACCTAAATGACATGCACAAACACAATATCCAACAACTGCACATATATATTGTCTTCACACACAGAGAGAAATGTTTTCTAACATAGATCATATGTTGAGCCATAGAGGAGTCTCCATAAATTGAGAATTGAAATGATACGCTTAAATTCTGTGACAACAGTTGAATCCACCAGAAAGTAATAACAAAAAGATAACTAGAAAATTTCCTAAAGTTCAAAAATTAAGCAGCATACTTTTCAAATAAAATAGAGATCAAAGGAGGAATCAAATATAAATTAAAATTTTATTTGAATTAAGTGAAATAAAAATAGGACCTATCAAAGCATGACAGTGCAGCTAAATTAGTGAATAGAGGGAAATTTATGCCTGCTTTAGAACAGAAAACAAATACTAATTTTCTAATCTACTATCCCAGGAGGCTGGAAAGAGAACAACAATATCCAAACATTTAAGGGAAAAAAAAACCTTATGTAAAACCTTTCATTAGACAGAAAAATGAGAAACACTTTAAACTCTTTTGGAGGCCATAAATCGAATACCAAAACATGACAAGGATGCTACGAGAAAGAAATATTTCTGGCCAATTTCTCTCATAAAAAATAAACTCAAAAATTTGGACTCATTTGTAAATTGTGAATTGACAGGTTTCTCTAAGGTCTAAAGCTCTGCGCTCTTCTACATTGAATGCCTCATTCTCTTGGTCATTTAGATGCAGGCATGTGTACATGTGTAAGTTATCTGTTGTGTCTACATGTATGTATATGTCTATACATCTACTTGTATACTTTGTACATGGTCCCAAATTAAAGATAAATGAGTGCTCACAAGTTAAATAAATATCTTTAAAGTTCATGTGATTTGAGTAAATTCTTTGGTAAACATGACTAGTTTAATATTGTTAGTTTAATTTTAAAAAACTACGTCTACTGACTTATCAGCAAAGTATGCATGTATTTAAGTCTATTGCTTTTATGATACTTGCCTGATGTACAGTAGAATAAATATGGTTAATAGAAAATTTGACTTGGGATGACAGATTAGTCTAATGTCTCATGAGATTTTTCATACATAATTATTAAGAATCAATAAATAAAATAGTTGTAAATGAAATAAGTGTTTATAAATGAACTTATAATAATATTGTACTCTATGTTTACTTAAGAAGGTTTCTTAAATCTTTTTGGTAGCTATATTCTTAGAGTTTTGCTGAACTA
Organism: Propithecus coquereli; assembly: GCF_000956105.1. Lineage (NCBI taxonomy): Eukaryota > Metazoa > Chordata > Mammalia > Primates > Indriidae > Propithecus > Propithecus coquereli. The sequence continues at coordinate 2,574 of NW_012145263.1, forward strand.
AATGATGAATATTCATTAAATATAAAAATCATTTCCAAATAAAATATAACACTAAAACATTAATCAGTAAATATGAGTTAAAGCTTATATAATTTTGGCTTCTTATTTCACAAGAACAAAAGAGATTTGAATCTGTTAGTAAATATGTCCTGTTTCACACTGAAGAATTGTTTCATTAGAAAGCCTACATCCTAAAAATTATAAAACTTGTATTCATAAATTGTTAGTATTTGACTGACGGTTAAAGTTTGTTACTTCTTAGGTTTTCACTATGAATTAAGGTTATTAAGACTTAAAATTCTGACTAACGTATGGCAACTAAAACTAGAGATAAGAAGAGAAACAATTCTATATGCAGAGTGTGTAAAGAAAATGTGTTTTTTGGAGAATTCGTGGCGCTCCCAGCCAGGCCACAACCGGAGGCCGGAGTTCCCACCGGGGCCCACGGGCCCAGCGGCCCGCGCCGGGGGTGTGGTGGGCGCCGGGGCGGCGGGCCGACGGCGCCGGCCTCGTCCCAAGCCCCGGCGCTTCCTCACTCTCCCCGCTACATGGTCACCGGAGCTTCCCCACACGAAAGCGCTCACGCAAGCGCTCAGGGAGACGGGAACGGCGAATGGTGAGAAGGTAACAGGAGCCGACCTGACTTGGAAGAGGAAGCATCGGCTCCACGAACCTCCCCAACGCCTTCGGATTAGCCTTTGTGGTTGCACGCGCGGTGCCCACCGGCAACGAATTTAGCTCCGATCAGGCCCGGCAGCTCAGGGTCCGCGGCCGCGTCACGTGACGCCGAGGGCGGGGACGTGCTCGGGAGCGAGCGTGGGAGCCGGGAAGCCTCGGCCGGTCGGAAGCACGCCCTCTGCTGGCGGACCCACGTTTTCCGCCACCTCTCGCCGGCCCCAAATCCCCGGACTCCGCGTTAAGGGAGATACCGCGCTCATTACCTGAAATGCTTATAATAGCTGTCTTCAATAAGAACTGGCACATAGAATGGGCTCAGTAAGTGCACAAACGTGTCGGTTGTTAATATTTCTATTCAAGAGTGCGTGGCACTTGGATATTCCGTAAAAGATTGTTCAGGGAATGAATATTAATCTTGGATTTCCTGAAGGCACATCTTAGATGATCCTAATAAGCCCCCAAGTTTTATCCCTTTAGACCACAAAACCACTGGCCAAGGGAGGAGAATGTAATTGATAGGTCGCACCTCGAGGACAGCTGGTATTGATTATGATGCTTACAAACGGTATTCATTCATACATTCATAAAATGTATAAATAAAAAAGAGTTGGAGTAAAATAAAACAGAAGAAGAATGACCCCACTTAATCCAATTAAGAAGGTAATACTTCTTTGAGCACTTAATCTGTACTAGGCACTGGAAATACAGAATTAAAAAAGACTCTTGCCCTCTTGGAGCTTATGGTCTAATAAGGGAGCCAAATATTAAGCATAGTTACACAAGTCAAATGTTATAATCCTTAATTGGAGTTGTGATAAATACTGCAAAGAAAAATCCAACGTGTGCTTGAGAGTGTACCATGATGGGGAAGGGGGCTGATATCCTCATCCCCATCCATGCAAGCTACTCGTTCCTTATGAATGGAACCTTATCACTGAACATCATGACGACTTTTGAGAACTCGATTTCAACATCCCACTGTCTAACCAGAACATTCCATTCCCCTAACTTGCTTGTTCTGGTAACACCACTGCTACAACTCTGACTTCAATGAGCTCTCCATTCCATTGACCCTACCACTTCCGCGTTCTCTCTCATCCCTTCGTTTCTTCACTTTCTCATCCAACTTAGATTCAATGGCTCGTCGTTATAAAACTGACTAAATGTTTAAAATGCTTAAACATTTAATTTTTAAAAATACAGAACACAGGCACAACATAGTACAAAATTGAGAAGATGCTAAAAGAAATACAATCAAAAGTAGGCCTCCTGGCTGGGCGTGGTGGCTCACGCCTGTAATTCTAGCGTTCTGGGAGGCGGAGGCCGGAGGATTGCTTGAGGCCAGGAGTTCAAGACCACCCTGTTCAACATAGCAAGACACCCCCCC
>NW_012145264.1:0-1046 GCF_000956105.1 Propithecus coquereli
CACTTAGTAGAGAATATAGGACATTAATACAAGGCAGCCTTTTATTTCGTTTTTGCACTGTGAGAAACTGAGAACTACTCTTAACAGCTTTTTATGCACCCTGTCAATAGTAGCATTAGAAACAAATGCTTTGGCCTTTGTGGGAGGAATGAAATCATTTCGTATTGCCTGGCTTGTTGTAGTAACTTCCCTGCCTTTGTCCCTGCCCCTAAAACCTTTTCTTCACCCAGCATCCAGGGTAGATAGACAGGGATCTTGTCACTGATCTGCTCAGAACCTGCGGCTGCTTGCTGTTTCACTTAGATTCAAAGGCAGGTCTCTGCAGTGGTTCACTCCCTTAGACGCAGTACTTGTGATTGTGTGCTCTTGGCCACAAACATGGGGAGAAATGTTTGAGAGTTGAGACTGCAACTCTGACTTCAGATCTTGAGGTTAAAGTGACTTTTGCGATAAAGATGGTTGGTGCTGAAGAGTATTATACCAGCCTGGTATAATAAGGAGAGAGATTTCTTTTGCTTTGGGTGACTGTTTTTGATATTCCTGGGTTAGCTAGAGGAGGGAGGGGCATGGGAAACAATTTATCTCTAGCTTCCTTAACCCGCAAATGTGGACAGATCTGGTTAGCTGATTTTGAAACCAAAGTCTCAAGACAGGTACACACTGAACTAAACAGGAATAAATGCTGCCAAACTCCTCTGCCCTTGGCCTCCTGACCTCCCAGCCATGGCCTGATACAAAATATTCTCATCCTAAGGCCCCTCCTCAGGATGGCTGTGGCTGATGGCAGGTAGTGCTCTTGGTCTGTCACTGGGCTCCTGTTGGACTCCCACCTTTTAGTGTTTTGGTCAAAGTGAAATCAAAGAATAAGGTAATGTCTGAAAGCTCATTTGAACAAGCACAGCCTTGACCTCAGGTCCACATCATTGGAGATGCAGCTTTCAAACTTTTGGTTTCTGGCCTGCTTCACACCCTTAAAAATTATTAAGGACCTCAAAGACCTTTTGTGCATGTCAGTTATCTCTGTTAATAAGGACCATTTTAGAAAT
>NW_012145265.1:0-1097 GCF_000956105.1 Propithecus coquereli
CTGAAAAGAAGGCTGCTGGTCCTTTCCTTAAAATTGACACATCTGAACAAACTATTGGATATATTAATTCAGTTGTATCATTTAACCTGAACACTGATCTACTTTGACATTTGACTTCATGAACGTTTTCATGAGCTACATTCAGTTACAAGGAGCAGCAAAGACCTAATTCTTAGACTCCAATCAAAAGATCACGACGTCTTGTCTTTATTTCTCTTCTTTTATGACATTCTCTATTACATATGCGAGCATCAAACTTAATAACATTTTCCAAGAGTAACCAGTTTATGAATTCTCTGTGATTATGGCAGCCAATTTCTTCTGGTCCCAGCTTTTCTGGTATGTATTATTTTCCATAATCCAAAATACACAGTGATACCACTTATATGTAATCAAGTCAGCTGTATCCATCATTACTCATAGACTCACTATATTTTAATTTTTCAAAAGACCTGAGGGAGAATTATCTAAACCAATCAACTTGGTTCCCAAGTCTCTTAAAGTGTAAAGTAATTTATACTACTTTTTGTCATTAAATGATGTTTGCCAATGTCTTTACTTGTCATACCACTGAAACAGTGTTGAGAATAGAGGATGCCTTCTTCTAAAATTGTCTTAGAATGTCTAATTTCAGCAGCTAGTTCTGGCAGGGATTGAATTCCATGGGTGTGTTATGAGGAATTATTAAAATATTCAAGTTGTGCAGTATGGAAAGAGGCAATGATCTAAATAATTAAATTGGAAATATTTTTTTGATCAACCTGATCAGAGTATCAACTTTTTCTTGTCAGAAACAAGAGATTTAGCCATTTAGCTTTATATGTCATCTGTTTTGTGTTTGTTTGTTTAATTTATTTTTTTAATGGCTTGTTTGGTCATCAGTTGTCTTATATGAAGCCAAGCAATGTTTTCGATTTCTTTTTAGTTCTCTACAGCAACTAGTCCAAGGTGTGTTTCATCTTAATTGTTTATACAAGTACTGACATTTTGATAGCAGGAATGCAAAGAAAGAAAATGATGAGCCATTATCACATTAGTAAATTAGTTCCATTTAACTGAAAAATAAAGAGCCCCACATGATGCTGTTCTTTATTCAA
>NW_012145266.1:0-2455 GCF_000956105.1 Propithecus coquereli
TATATATTAGCAAGTTTGGGATAATATGTTTTCTGGCATATTCAGGAAGTTTACCATAAATATGCACCAAAGTACATATGGTGTTACCAATTGGGAAGATGTTAAGAGACCAATGAATGGCAGCACGTAGGGTCTCCTTCATCACTGAAATCCTTAACGTGGCCTTCGCGCTCTGCATGATCTGATCTTGGCTGTGGCTGATCTTTGCAGGGGCATCTCACATTTCTATTTCCTTTGCTCTGTGAGCACTTATCACCATGATTTTCTGTGAGTGTCTCGGACATGCCATGCTTAGTTCCAACTCAGAACTTTGAATGTCCATCTATACTTGCTTTACCTATTACTTTCTACTCATTCGTCTGATCTCAACTTGACAATCATTATCTAGGGAGATCTTCCCTGAACTCCATTTGTACCCTACACTTTCCTTTATAGTAATAGTTCTTCACATAGTTGATCTTTGTTTATTCATGTAAGTATTTGGTCATTTCCCTTACAAGAGCTTCATGAGGGTAGAGTCTATGTCCATTTCAACACTGTATCCCTTACATGCAGGACATTGTCTGTTCATAGTGAGTGCTTAATACATGTTTGTTGAATGAATATGTGAAGATAGATGATCTGCTGTAAGTTACACACCCCACAAGTGACAGAACTGGGATCTCAATTCAGGCTGCTCGTCATCTAAAGAGAAATCAAGGAGACGGAGGTTTTAGTTTGCTTCTGTGTCCTGAAAAGGATATAGTGAAGTTTTTACAAGTAATTATTATGGGAAAATTATTCTTCTCAAACACACACACATGCACACAAAAACACAAGCACACTCACATGCAAACACAAGTGGTAGCGGAGCCTACAAGGCAAAAATCAGTCATAGTTCAACTGTACCTAATTACTCTAACACTTCTCCAGGCTTTATCTTCCCCCTGGGCTCAAAATTGCTTCCGAGCCATCTGCACATAGTCGTACCATGGGGCACGGCATATATTCTTTCATTTAACAAATATTTATTGAATACCCATTCAGTGTCAGCACTGCTGTTGGCATTGGGAATAATCAGTAAAAATAAATAAAGTCCTTTCTATATTTAAAAAGTTTTATTCTGAGGTGGAGATGCAAGAAATACAAATTATTGTCAAATGATGCATGCTGTAAGGAAAACACTAGACAGAAAATAAGACACGATAAAGGGGGAGGCATATTTTAGATTGGATAGTAACTTTTTAACTAGGAGTAGGATTTAGCCAAGAAATACTTGGTATGGGCACTTTTTCACATTTTAAGGAAGATGTGGACGATAGCATGGTGTGTTCGAGAAAAGACAGCATATTTTAAGAGCACTAAGCTTGAGATCTGGGATGGTTGAACCATGAAAATCAGTGGCCAGATTATCAGAAGCTTCACCTACCATACTAGGGGGATCCATTTAGTGGTTATAAAGGGGGTAATGGAATTTAGAGACATTTGTTGTGGTCACAATGTAAAGGATGAATTTTATGGGGACAGAAGAACTAGTGCTATTGCAGTAGTGCAGGTGAAAAATTATAAAGACTTGAACTGGGGCAGTAGTAAATAGGAGAGGGAGAAAAAGGCATATTTGAGAAATATTTAGGAGATAAAGTGAACAGTACTTGGTGATTCCTTAATAAGGACAAAGAGGTAAGGAAGAGAGAGAACTTTCTAGCTTGGGGGACTACGTATCTTCTGGTACTAGTTATCTAAATTGGGAATCTTGAAAGACAGACATATCTGATGGGAAAGATGATGTGTTGAAGTTGGCTATTGGATATCTTAGGAGCCTGTCAGGCAACAGAACGTGAGCCTGAAGACTGGGAGAGAGGTCGGGGCTGAAGATACAAATTTTAAAATCATCAGATAAAACCCAGAGAGAACACTGAGGACAGATGTTCTAACCCTAGAGTCCACGAAGAGATTCAGGGTATTCTGTGATCCCCAAACTGGGAAAAAACAAAAACAAAACAAAAAAACTCAAAAAACAAAACTCGGCATGTTAGTGGCAGTTAGAGAAGTTTACAAAGGTGACTAAGACAATTATTCAAGAGGTTGGAGGAATTATGTGTGCATGTCTATGGGTTTTTAAGCTGGAGCCTACAGTATTGGCTGGTGAGGATTAGAAGTGAGGTGTAGGAGAGAAAAGGAGTCGAGAGTATTTCATGTTTTTTAGCCTGAGCTACTTTCACAAGAGTGTAGTTGCTACGTCCTGAGATGGAGAAGACTCCCAAGAAGCAGGTTTATTGACTGAGTGAAAGAAAGAATAAATGCATGATTTTTTAATAGAAATGCAGCTTTATCACTTTATCACAATGACTTACCTATTGATGATGTGTTTCTAAACTGTACTAAACCAGTGTAATGAACAAACTATATTTAGTAGCTTTCATTTGTATTACAAAGTAGTTGGCCTTGCAAGTAGGTTAAATATGCCTCCAGGAAA
>NW_012145267.1:0-1759 GCF_000956105.1 Propithecus coquereli
TGACTGTTTGGAAAAACCCTTTAAAGCTTTGTCTGCTGCCTGAAATTTGTCATTCATCATCTTATCAAAAAGTAAGTATACCCAATCAATTCTATATGCTTTCTAGAAAGTATCAATATTTCTGAGGCTCAAAAAATGAACAAAGAGGCTCATGCCTGTAATTCTTGTTCTTTGGGAGACCAAGGCGGGATGACTGCTTGAGGCCAGGAGTTTGAGACCAGCCTGAGTAAGAGTGAGACCCTTTCTACAAAAAATAGAAAAATTAGCTGGGCATGGTGGCGCACACCTGTAGTCCCAGCTACTAGGGAGGCTGAGGCAGGAGAATTGCTTGAACCCAGGCAGGTGTTGGAGGTTGCAGCGAGCTATGATGCTGCTGCACTCTGCCCCAGGGTGACAGAGCGAGACCCTGTCTCAAAAACAAACAAACAAATAAACAAACAAAAAACTCCAAATGCACAAAGAGTTGAGCAGATTGCATCAGATATGTGAGGTGTCTTTTGCATGGCCTAAGAAGTACATACACTGAAGTTGGCCTTAAAAAAAGTACCAAGGACTCGTGAGGTACAGGAGAGAGTAGGGGTCACATAATCCTCCAACTTGTTCAGTAAACACACAATTTTTCCTCAAACACAAAAGTGATTTTATAAATAAGGCTTATGTTAATTGTGGCATTCTGTTTAATATATTCTAGAACAGAGGGTCTCCAATTCTATAAAGTTTATCATCTGGAAAGCTTCTGAAACATGCAGATGGCTGGGTTCCCATGGATTCTGGATCCAAGGTCTGAGGTAGGACTCAGGAATCTGTACGTTACACGGTAGGTGATTCCTTACACAAGATGAGGAAAAGCCCAACTGTAGAACCATTGCTTCTCAATTTGTCTGAAGTTGTTTTTCACAGATTATGGCAAGATGTGAAAAAAAAATTAACTGGGTTGTTATTTTTAAAACATCTCCTGATATCATAATATCTTCCTCTGTCACTTACCCAGTTTCCATCACTGCACTATTGAAAAGATCTTTTCATGATACCCGGACGCAAGCTTGGTGGATTCAACCCCTCATTTAGGACTAGCCCCAGGACACAGAGATTGGAAGAAACTCTTCATTGTTAAGGAATTTAAAGTATGCTGATCAATTGCCCAGGTGCTACTAAATTAGACAGGAAGGAAGAAGGCTAATGTTTTTGAAGACCTATGTTATATGCTGGGTACTTTATATAACTTGTATTTAATATGATACCATGAGGTATAATTCATACCATTTTACAAATAAGAAACCTGAAGCAACCAAAGCAGTCAGGATCAACAGCTCATCCTAAGTCAGCGAGACAGGAAGGAGTAGAAGGATTCACACTCTGAATCCAGGTGTGTCTGACCACGAAGCCCACTCCTACTTCATTGCGCCACCGGTTCCCCAATGTAATACAGAAAAGTCAGGTGGAGGCTTGTCAGGTGACCAGCATGTTAAAGAGACTGTGTTAAGCCCTGGAAGTCAAAGGTGGTAAGAACTGGTCCTTATTCCAGGATTGCCAGGGTAGAAAAGAAGGACCATGAAGAAGGAAAAAGGAATTAAGGTCATTTAATTAACCCAGGAGAAAGCAGGGAGGTGCCTTGCCACTAGGGCTTCTCAGGAGTAAGGACCGGTTCTTACCACCTTTGACTTCCAGGGCTTAACACAGTCTCTTTAACATGCTGGTCACCCGACAAGCCTCCACTGAATGAATGTCTTAAAACACACAGAAGCATTTGTAAAGAGAA
>NW_012145268.1:0-398 GCF_000956105.1 Propithecus coquereli
AATAAACAATTTGAAAATGAAGAATAAATTTGGAGAAATCACATTACCAGATTTTAAGACTTTCTACATACTTTACAGCAACTACAACAGAAGTAGTAGTAGAGGGTTCTGAAACAAATGTCAGTGGAGCAGCGAAGAGCATCTGGTAATAGACAAAGGGTACTTACAACTGATTTTTGATAAGAGTTGCAAAAGCAATTCAATCAAGAAAGGATATGATGGGATATCGCTAGACAGAAAATAAACTTCAACCTAAACTTTATGAGTCATACCATTAAGTTGGAACTAATCTATCAACATTTATGTGCACATATGGAAATAACATTCATCAGAAATCAAGCAGGTGGGAGGGGGGAGGAGGGGATCAGTAAGTTCACACCTAATGGGTACAATGCACA
>NW_012145268.1:2457-2823 GCF_000956105.1 Propithecus coquereli
GTTCCAGGAAACATTTTGCCATAAAGAACCAAATATCACCGTAAGACTTAGATAGAACTCCCTGTCCATTCCTTTGACTCTCATAAGACTTGCATATGACTCCCTTTAATATCCAGTGACAAGACCAAAGACAGACCTATTCTTTGTCTCGAGAATGATTAGTTAAGATTAGAACTGTTTGTCTTCCTAAACCTAACTAGACAAGGATAAACATTTCCTTTTCACTTGTCTGAGACTCCCCCTCATTGCAAAACAATCACAACTCTAAATAATCACACCTGTAAATTGCCTACTCCTTCCTATAAAAGTCTAAGGCAAAATCACCATGCCAGGACACTCTTAATTTTCAAATCTGGAGTTCTCTCC
>NW_012145268.1:2873-3220 GCF_000956105.1 Propithecus coquereli
ACTCTCTAAACTCAATCTTAAAAACAAATAATTCAATTAGAAAATGGACAAAAATCTTGAACAGACACTTCACCAAAGAGTATGGCAAAAAAAAAATCACATGAAGAAAAAAACATTAGCCATTAAGGAACCTGGGTGAAATGTACACAGGAACTTTCTGTATTATTCTTGCAACATTTATTTGAATCTAAAATTATTACAAAACAAACGTTTAAAAACTGACTCAGTATAAAAAATAGAGTGGTAATTGGTGTGAATTCTTAACTCTAAAGTCTTTTTTTCTGTTCCTACCCTATGTCATCTGTCGCCTAACAACCTCATTTCTCATTGAAAGGCATTACAAATGG
>NW_012145268.1:3270-3557 GCF_000956105.1 Propithecus coquereli
ATCACACCTGTAAATTGCCTACTCCTTCCTATAAAAGTCTAAGGCAAAATCACCATGCCAGGACACTCTTAATTTTCAAATCTGGAGTTCTCTCCCTATAGTGAATAAAATCTGTCTTTAATATTCCAGTGCATTTTATCTTTGACAAAATAAAATGCAACAGATGTTTTTATTTTACTTAATGACATACTATTTTTATATGGCAAATGATTTCTATATAAGATTTAAATTTTAATGGAATTCTAAACTAATAGCACAGTTTCTCTTGAATGTACTTTAGAAAGATT
>NW_012145268.1:3607-4143 GCF_000956105.1 Propithecus coquereli
TAACTCTAAAGTCTTTTTTTCTGTTCCTACCCTATGTCATCTGTCGCCTAACAACCTCATTTCTCATTGAAAGGCATTACAAATGGAAAAGTGCCGCTGAATTACTTTCCACTGACTGTAAAGCAATCACATTATTACTTGGCAACCAGCCCAGTCATGGATAAGCAGTTACTGAGGAAAAAAAGCTGAAGTGCAGTTTTTATTTGAAATTTCCCCTTAAATACATAGAAGTTCATCAACACAGGATGGGAGCAAGCATAGTTTGACAGAACATAAGACTGTATGTAATTTTCCTGAACTATTATAGGGGATTTCTTGTCAAGATTCCAAGAAAGGTAGTAAAACAATAATACTCTGAAGCATTTGTCTCATATTTAAGTAACATCACATAAACAGGTCAAATTTAAGCAAGCACTGTAAAATCATCCTCTAGGAAAACTACTGTTTCAACCAGGAAACTGATTATATTTGGTGGGAGTGTGGTATAATGATGATTAGTAAAACTGAATTTTAGCTTTATAAGTGAAGCAAACAAA
>NW_012145268.1:25928-27243 GCF_000956105.1 Propithecus coquereli
CTCATATAGCCATCTAATATTTGACAAAGCAGACAAAAACATATAGTGATGAAAAGAACCCCTATTCAATAAATGGTGCTGGGGAAACTAGATAGCCACATGTAGAAGATTGAAATAGGATCTGCACCTTTCACCACTCAAAAAAATTAATTCACAATGGATAAGAGACTTAAACCTAAGGCATAAAACTATAAGAATTCTAGAAGAGGAGGTTGGAAAAACTCTTGTAGATACCGGCCTAGGAAAAGAATTTATGAAGAAGACCCCGATGGCAATCACAGCAACAACAAAAATAAATAAATGGAGGGAACTGATTAAACTTAAAAGCTTCTGCACAGCCAAGGAAACAATCAACAGAGTGAATAGACAACCTGCAGAATGAGAGAAAATATTTGCATGCTATATATTCAATAAAGGGCTAGTAATCAGAATCCATAAAAAGAACTCAAGTGAATTAGCAAGAAAACATCAAACAATCCCATTAGAAAGTGGGCAAAAGATATGAACAGAAGTTTTTCAAAAGAAGATAGACTAATAGCAAAAAAAATATGAAAAAATACTCGACATCCCTAATCATCAGGGCAATGTAAATAAAAACCACAATGAGATATCATCTAACTCCAGAGAGAATGGCTTTTATTAAAAAGTCCCAAAACAACAGATGCTGGCGTGGATGCAAAGAGAAAGGAACACTTATGCCCTATTGGAGGGACTACGAATTGGTACGACCTCTATGGAAAGTAGTATGGAGATACTTCCAAGAACTAAAAGTAGAACTACCATTTGATCCAGCAATCCCACTACTGGATATTTACCTAAAGGGAAAAAAAGACATTTTATAAAAAAGACACTTGCACTTGAACATTTATACCAGCACAAATCACAATTGCAAAGATGTGGAAACAATGCATCCAAGTGCCCATCAATACATGAGTGGATCAATAAAATGTGGTATATGTATACCATGGAATATTACTCAGCCACAAAAAAAATGGTGAACTAATACCTTTTGTAACAACCTGGATGGAACTGGAGATCATCCTTTTAAGTGAAGTACTGCAGGAATGGAAAAAAGAAAACCACATGTACTCACTACCAAATTGGAACTAATAGATCAACATTCATGCACATATGGTAGTAAAATTCAATGAAAATCAAGCAGATGGGAGGGGAGTGGAGGGGATGGGTAAATACATGCTTAATGGATACAATGCACACTATCTGGGACACACTTATAACTTTGATTCAAACTGTACAAAAGCAATTCATATAACCAAAACGTTTGTGTCCCCATAATATTCTGAAATAAAAAAAA
>NW_012145268.1:29178-29494 GCF_000956105.1 Propithecus coquereli
TTTAGTATAAATATATCCCATGCAATATTTGAGACATACTTATACTAACAAAAATATTCATTGTTTATCTCAAATACAAAATTTTACTGTGTACCCTGTATTTTATCTGGCAACCCTAATCGTAAGTTCATACTTTTCAAAAAAGACTTAGTGTCATGTATATTGACCTAATTCCATACTATTTTTCAACAAAATAAAAATGCAGATAATATATATTCTGCATTCATTATTCTTCTGCAAATAGAAATCGATGCACCCTTAAAGTTTCTCTACTTCTGTAGAAAACTCCTTCTAAAAACATATTTCATTATATTAT
>NW_012145268.1:32909-33443 GCF_000956105.1 Propithecus coquereli
TTCAGGTAGGCTGCTCACTATCCTTTACACAAACTCAGATGATAGAAACTCTGATGAGGGAGGTGTCTTGGGCTCCTTTAGTAGGCTTTTATAGTAGAATGGGAAGTTTCTATCAAACATAACTCTGGCCCAGCTATCTCTCCCAGTGTCTTCTCAAAATTACAGGGAACCTACAGGTGGTCCACCACTTACTATTTGTCTGGCCATGGGCTGGTGACTTGTCCTCTCTGCACCTCAGTTCTGGCATTGGTCATAATTTAAAGAGTTAAAAAAATGTTTCACTACTGTTTTCAACTGTGACCTCTCCCAAGAATAACCGGGCACTTTCCTGCTAACTCTTAGCAGAGGATGCATTAGAAAGAAGATGTATTATGAATCCTCCATTGTTAAAAATAGAGAACATTAGAAATAGCTTTTCAGAGTCAGCTCAGCATAGCATTGGAATTTTTAGTATTTCTAAGAAAGAAGAAGTGTGTCAACATCATCTTCACTAGCATAAGGTTAAAGAGATCATTCTAGTCTGCAATCCCAGAG
>NW_012145269.1:0-1810 GCF_000956105.1 Propithecus coquereli
GGCCTTGAGCATCCATGGATTTGGTATCCATGGGGGTCCTGGATTCAATCCCCTGTAGATACCAAGGGTCAATTGTACTGCATTTTGCTCATCCAGTCATCTGTTGATTGACAGTTGGTTGCTCCTATCATACTATTTCTTTTGTGTGCAATGCTTGCCCTTCACCTTTTTACCAATTTTTCAAGGAGTAACTAAAATGTCCTCTCTATGTCTTTCCATGACCTGCTTCTCCTTCTCCCTCCAGGTAGAATTCACTGCTCCCTAACCTGAGTTTCCGTACTTCTCGTGTACACTTCTGTTAGTGTATTTATCACATTGCATGAACATTTTGGTTTATGTTCTGTCCTCCTCTATGCACAATATACATCCAAAGGGAGTTTTTGGAAGGTGAAGGGTCATGTCTGACCCGTCTTTAATTCCCAATGAACTAGTGTTTGGTAAAACAAGTATGTGATGAACGGAATCAAATACATGATATATCATTTATTAGTTCTACAGGGTAGATGTATTTATAGATTATTCACTAAATTATAAAAATTTTACACCTACCGCATGCTGAGAACTATTCTAGACACCAGAGATATGGCCATAAGAGTGGCAGATAAGGTACCTACAGTCATGGACATTACATGGTGGGGGATGGGCAAACAACCACGCAAACAAATGAATAAGATCATTTCTGAGAGTCTCAGATTCTATGAAGTACGACAGGGTGCTGTGATAGTGTGTCTAGGCGGCGCACTTCACATTGAGTGGTGACAGAAGGCCATTCTGAGAAAGTATTAGTAACATCTGCTCTGAGACTGGATGATTGGAAGGAGCTGGTGAAGATTTGGGAGCACAGCAGTCTAGACAGGAAACAGCAATTGCATAGCACATGGGACGAATGAGCATGTCATGTCTGAGAAACAGAAGAGTCAACGTTGCTGGACAAAAGTGAGAGAGGGAATGCTATGGGGGGATTTGTATCTACCCCAAATTCCTATGTTGAAGCCCTAACCCCCAATGTAATGGTAGAGATGAGACCTTTGGGAGGCAATTAGGCTTAGATGAGGTCATGAGGGTGGGGCTCTCATGATGAGATCAGTGCCCTTATAAAAAGAGACATCAGGGAGTTGCAAGCAGGAAGAGAGCCCTCACCAGAAACCAAACGTTGCTGGAAACTTGATCTTGGACATTCCAGCCTCCAGAACAGTGAAAAAATAAATTTGTGTTGTTTAAGCCACCCAGTCTATGATATTTTGTTATGTCAGCTGAGCTAATACAGGAAATAATACCACATAAGGTTAAAATAGAAGGCAGGGCAACCGATCTTTTAGGGCCTGTGGATTGTGGTAAAATATATGAAAACTTCATCACCTTCTGTGTGCTGGCTACTGTCAGCTATCTCTTGCTGCATAAAAACCACCCCAAAAATTAGTGGCATGAAAAAACTGCTACCATTTACTTATGAAGATTTCACAGTTTGGGCAAGTAAGGCTTGGAGGGGCTGGAACAAAAAGACGGCTTCCCTAACTCACCTGGCACCTTGGCGGAGGCAGCTGAGATGGCTGGAGGCTGGCTGGGCCTTTTGCTCTCCATGTGGTTTTTCATGATTTAGTAGTCTATTCTGAACTCCTTTTCATGGCAACTGCATCCCAAAAAGATGAAAGCAGAAACTATGATGGCTGGGAACAAATGTCCCAGAATGTCACTTCTGCTACATCTATTAGTCACTGTTAGTCACAGTTCACTTGTCTCCCAATACTTTCCGAGATGCATCCAGTTATGGCACATTCCAGCTTCCAATGCACTTTCTTTTTTTTTTTTT
>NW_012145270.1:0-1103 GCF_000956105.1 Propithecus coquereli
TCCTGCCTCAGCCTCCCGAGTAGCTGGGACTGCAGGCATGCACCACCACGACTGGCTAATTTTTTCTATTTTTAGTAGAGACGAGGTCTCACTCTTGCTTGGGGCTCAGGCTGGTCTCGATCTCCTCAGCTTAAGCTGTCATCCCACCTCAGCCTCCCAGAGTGCTAGGATTACAGACATGGCCACCACACCCAGCCTTCAATGTTTTTTAGTATATTCACAATCATGCAATCATCACCACAATCAATTTTAGAATATTTTCATCACCCCAAAATAACCCTGTACCCATTAGTAGTCACACTCATTTCCCCCTAAACCCCACCTAGCCTTAAGCAGACACTAGTCTATTTTTTTGTATCTATAGATTTGTCTATTCTTGACACTTGAATAAATGGAATAATAAATATGTGGTCTTTTGTGACTAGCCTCTTAGTATAATATTTTGGTATAATATTTTCAGGGTTTATCCATGCTGTATCATGTACAAGTGCGTCATTCATTCTTATGGCTGAATGATAGTCCATTGTTTGGATATACCACATTTTATTTATCCATACAGCAGTTTATCAGTATTCGAATTATTTCTACTTTGGGGCTATTATGAAAAAGCTGCTATGAGTATTTGTGTGCAAGTTTTGTGTGAACATATGCTTTTATTTTTCTTGTTTATATACTTAGGAGTGGAATTGCTTGATCATATGATAATTCAATGATTAACATTTTGAGGAACTTCCAGTACATTTTCTAAAGAGGCTGAACCATTTTACATTCCTACTAGCAATGTATAATCATTCTGACTTCACATCCTTACCAACATTCATCTCTTTTTTTATTATAGTTACCTTGGTAGGTATGAAGTGGTAGCACACAGTGGTTTCGATTTGCATTTCCCTGCTGGTTAGTGATGTTAAATATCTCTTCATGTGCTTGTTGGTCATTTGTATATCATCCTTGGAGAAATGTTTATTCAGATCTCTTGCCCATTATTAATTGGGTTATTTTACTTTTCACTGTTGAGTTATAAGAGTTCTTACTAGTTTTTCTTCTATATACCAGTCCCTTACAAGATTATGTGACTTGTAAATATTTTCTACCATTCTCTG
>NW_012145271.1:0-1435 GCF_000956105.1 Propithecus coquereli
TAATATATTTAGTTTCTTCTATCACATACCATTTTATATAGTATACATGCACTTTTTTCCAGCTTAGTAAGGAGCTATGTGGAACTTTGAATAAACCAACTTGTTAGGGGGAGGTAGGAAATAAATCTGTGTTTACATATGTGACATGTAGCAAAATCGAATAAGCCGATACCATGATGGAGATGAAATACACAAAATTAGCTTATCACCTAGAAGATGGAACTTCTTGATGAACAGTCTCATGTTAAGTAAGCATAGTGATATAAATAGTAAACTGAGCCAAACAAACAGTCCATATATGACTCGATAAACTTGTAAGGGAAGCAGATCGGTTGTCCCAGAATGGAATAAATGCCATTTTCTTGGGATGTTTTAGTGACATTGTAACCCTGTTGAACTCCTTGGTGTTTGTTTTTTCATGATCGAAGAACGAAAGCAAGAGAGAGTTTCGAAGTGGCATGCCGTAAAGTTTACTAAAGTGAAAGTTCATTTTTAAAGATGTTAAGAGTGGACACACATCTGAGTGGACTGTGACCCTGAGGTTTCTGTGTCATCCCTTTTTCTTCTGTCTGGCCTCTCTTTGTGACATTGTCTCTTGTTTTTTTTCTTGACCAATTGGGATGTTGTCTCCTTCTTGACAGGTGAGGGGAGTTTTTTTACCTTATAGGGTTAGGTCCAGATGTGTGGCGGTGTTCAAAGCCCATTGGGGGCAAACTGTAATGTATAATGTGCCCTGTGTTGTTTCTGGTTTGTTTCTTATCACAGTTGTGGTTACCCTTATCTTTATTATTGTTATAGTATGTTCTCTTACTTAGTATTCATTTGTTTACATTGTTTGTTTTCATATTTTTTCTGTTCATGTTTCACTTTTCTTATACTAACATTCTGTGACACTTAAAGCTGCCTTTATCGTGCAGTGAGTTTTCTTACTCAGTATCTCCTTTGTTTACACGGCTCATTTCATACCTCCTCTGCTCATGTCTCACTTTCCTATCTAAGCTAACAACATTACAAATGGAGACATCATTAAAGAGTGAGTCCCTTGATTATTTAAATACAAAAAGCCTAATGAACCATAATTTTGAATTAATATGGAAGAATCAACCAACTCTTTTGTTAACTATAAAACTAAGTTGAAAACCACTCAGACTTTGCCAACTCAGAATCTGAGTGTTCCTATTTCCCAAGCCCGATATATAAAAATAGGTATTTCTATATGCCATTAAGATTTAAATGACTACAACAATAATTAAGAAGTAAATCAAGAGGATGCAATAAGAGTAGCAGCTATATAACTTTAATCACACTTTTATAGTGAGGTTTTATCAAGTATTTTAAATAGCAAACAGCTTTTGAATATATTGTAATCATGAATTTTGAGAAATTTAATTAAATTTTAAATCAATGTTAGTTTAAGAATATTTGATGAAATTTA
>NW_012145272.1:0-1163 GCF_000956105.1 Propithecus coquereli
CCCAGATGTATATATAAGTTTAACACAATCTCAACATTTGGAATATGACAAAATGTTTCTAAATTTCACCACTAAGAATAAACCTGCAAAAGTAACTAGAAACGTTTCAAAAAAGAAAAGTATGAGGATAGCCTGTCTTACCATATATATAGCTAAAGTGATTAAAACCATGCACCCAGGTGCAGGGATGGGCAAATCAGAGAAATAACACATGGGCAGGTGATTATATACATGAAATTAGCATGTGCTATGGTTTGAAGGTGTTCTCTCCAAAATTCAGGTGTTGCCAATGTGACAGTATTAAGAGGTGGGGCCTTAATGAGGTGACCTGCCTCCATTCCAGGGGAACCCACATTGTACCCACCGTGGCTAGGATGCCGTGTGGGATTAGGTACCCTTATAAGGGGCTTGATGTGTGTGTGAGAGATCTCTTCTCTGCCCTTCCACCTTCTGCCACGTGAGGACACAGCATTCCTCCCCTCCGAGGATGTGGTGTTCAAGGTGTCATGTTGGAAGCAGAGGATGGACTCTAAGCAGACAACAAATCGGCCGGTACTTTGATCTTGAACTTCCCAGCCACCACCAGAACTGTGAGAACATAAATTTCTGTTCTTTATAAATTACCCAGTCTCAGGTATTTTGTTATAGCAGCACAAACAAACTAAGACAGCATGTGGAAAAAAAAAATGGAAGAGAATCACAAAAAAATAAAGCAAAACAAACAAACGCAGGTCTAAAAGTCAAAAAGCAAACCTGGAAAAATACTTCACATGTATATTATAGACAGGGTTAATGACATTATATATAAACAGTTACCTAAGAAAAATACGAAAATTCCAAGAAAAGTGGACAAAGTATATGAGCAGGATAATTCAAAAAATAAGAAACAAAAATAAGAAAACAAATAGCAAGCATGGCAAACATGTTTAATCTCACTTGGCATCAAAAACTGCTAATGAAAACAATGAGATACTATTTTTAGCTGGTCAGTGAAAATAATAGTAAAATTGGTAATACCGAGGGCTGATAAAAGAGTGCAGAAAACATATGCAAAGATATCCTATCAACAGTGTTTATAATACCACAAGACTAGAAACAGCCTAGAAGCCCATAATAAGACAATTGGTTAAATGCTATAGTATAGTCAAATGGGATCATATAGA
>NW_012145273.1:0-2075 GCF_000956105.1 Propithecus coquereli
GGGAGGCCGAGGCAGGCGGATTGTTTGAGCTCAGGAGTTCGAGACCAGACTGAGCAAGAGTGAGACCCTGTCTCTACTAAAAATATAAAGAAATTAATCGGACTACTAAAAATATATACAAAAAATTAGCCGGGCATGGTGGCGCATGCCTTCTAGTCCCAGCTACTCGGGAGGCTGAGGCAGAAGGATCGCTCGAGCCCAGGAGTTTGAGGTTGCCGTGAGCTAGGATGACGCCACGGCACTCTAGCCCAGGCAACACAGTGAGACTCTGTCTCAAAAAAAAAAAGAAAGAAATTAATCGGACTACTAAAAATATATACAAAAAATTAGCCGGGCATGGTGGCGCATGCCTTCTAGTCCCAGCTACTTGGGAGGCTGAGGCAGGAGGATCACTTGAGCCCAGGAGTTTGAGGTTGCCGTGAGCTAGGATGACGCCACGGCACTCTAGCCCAGGCAACACAGTGAGACTCTGTCTCAAAAAAAAAAAAAAAATTTTAAAAATTAGCAGAGTGTGGTGGCGCATGCCGGTAGTCCCAGCTACTCAGGAGGCTGAGGCAGGAGGATTGCTTAAGCCCAGGAATTTGAGGTTGCTGTGAGCTAGGCTGACACCACTGCACTCTAGCTGAGGCAAAAGAGTGACAGTCTCTGTCTCTCTCTATATATACAAAAAGAGGTAGATACGATGTTGAAAAGCTCCAATGACAATGGATTTGGTTCCTCAAAGCCTGTCCGAGTGGTGGTCGATGATCGCAGGACCTGGAAGCCATTATCTCAACCTTACACTTAAGGTATCTTGTGGGCATGTGTAATACACTTTCTTTAGTAGATTCAAAGGATTCTTATGCCTTGCTTTTCATGTAAAGATTCAAAAGTACGCTACATTGTGTCCCAATTCATTCTTACCGCTCACCAAGTAGTTGGCTTCCTAACAACTTTCAATCTGTTAATTACTGTTCCATTGACACTGGTATCTTACAGTGACACCTGACCAGATTTTTCATCCACTATAATTGTAGTGATCTTCCAAGACCAGTTTATGGACAAAGAATGAAAGGTTACAACCTCACACCTGTCCAATGGTACATTCTCATTCCCACAGGAGAACAAGCGGCTAGACTCCTCAGTGCCCAGAAGGTAAAACCTCCCTCAGGGCTGCTGTGGCAGCCGCTGCTCACCTTCTCAGGACTGATCCACTGGAATTTACAACCGAGATGCCAGAAATGTTGGGTGAAGACTCTCCAATCCCAAAGTCAGAGGCTCCAGACACACCCATCTTCTCTTCCCCCTAACTGGTGCCCTTCAAACCTCTAGTGCAGCCATTTCCTCCCTTCAATAGAATTTTAAAACATCTACTTTTCTTTTTCCCGTCCAGTAATAAAGAAAAAGAAAAAACAAAAATGCTGACAAAAGGTCAAAAGGATAGGCATAAATCTACATAGCATGGGAGCCCAGAAGTACACCGATAAAGTGATCCAGAATCTTTAAGAAAAAGTTCGAATGACATTAGCTATTTTAAAAGACAGGAAAGAGTCTCCTACAAAATAAAATGTTTATAAATAAGCTGGTTACCCAATAAAATATCTGTGAGAAAATATTCTCCAGCAGTTTAAGATAAATGCAGTATTCGCAAATGTCCACATGTAGATGAATACTGTATAGTATTTCCCCTCTTAGAATGTAAGCTCAGGTCAACCAATTCCCAAACCCTGTTCCTTTATTTTCCCCAGAATGTCAAGGAAATTAATGTATAAGTACAAGAAACCAAATAAATACTGCTGGAAAAAAGTACATTTTTTTGAAATAAAGAGAAATTCTACCAAAAATATTTGAGACAGTATTCCCATGAAAACTTCTGGATCACAATATCAACAAAAAAATCACTGCCAGGCAGGCACGGTGGCTCAGGACTGTAATCCTAGCACTCTGAGAGGCAGAGGCAGGAGGATCACTCGAGGTCAGGAGTTCAAGACCAGCCTGAGCAAGAGCAAGACCCCATCTCTGCTAAAAATAGAAAGAAATTAGCTAGACAACTAAAAATATATACAGGAAAAACTAGCCAGGCATGGTGGCGCATG
>NW_012145274.1:0-1172 GCF_000956105.1 Propithecus coquereli
GATAAAGTAAAATTTACATCTTATCCAAAAATAAATTAATGTTTAGGGAAGCTTTTAAAATCAACTATTTTTTTGAGACAAATTTTTATTACTTTGTTTACAAGTTTTCTCTATTTTTCAGTGTATATAATCACCATTCTCTGGCAGTTTCCTAAGTATCTGGCTCTTAATAGCTTTTGAAACTGGACTCATACCACCTCTTCGTCTGATGGACTTCGCATCCTGTCCTGCACCTGCGATCTGACTCGCAAGAGGTCTTCTTATTTCCCAATCTGGGGAACCAGGTGAAACCCCATGCCATCATTCCTCAGCTGACCACTTAAGTTCCCTGTCAACTGAGGTGACTCTGGCCTATTCTTTATTCACTCTGACAACTTTGGGATTTAAGATTTTGCCAGCAGTCCCATATTGTCCAGCAAAATATTCTGAATTATAATTACCTTCCTGCATAAGACACTAGGATAAATCCCATCATGAATTATTTCCCCTTTTACCTTAGGCATCATCAGACTATTAAGACTTCCAGATAATATGTCACCTGGACAATTGGAATTGAGGTTAAGCACTTGATGAGACAAGTCTTAGAAAATAGAAAAAAAATTGTTACCTCTGATTTGCAGGGTATGCATATTCAACCCTGTTACACAGACAACCAAGCTGATATGGCTTCATTCAAAGTGCACTTCCAAAGGTATCCTGAAATAGTCTAGTTTGGTCAGGAAAACAGAGCCACTGCAAAAATCATAGAAGTGAAGGTTTAGTATAAGCATTAGCACATATGCGAATGTGGGAGGAGCTGGGGAGTGAAGGCTGTAGCTAGAGGACTGGAGAAACAGTCACTAACCACTTCAGCCCCAAAGCATTGACATGGGTAGAATCGGGTGAACGTTCGAGGAAGTTTGGGAAATGACCTGAGTCTAGCTACTGCAAAGAAGGAGTCCATGGCAAATCCTGTGGAGCTACTGTAACTGAAGAGTGGGAAGCCTCTGAGGGGGTCTGGAAAATTGTCAAGACAAGGCAAGGTGCCTCACTGACCCTCATGACCTCTTAAGATTAATGCCTTCTGCTTCATTTCTGCTTTCTAAATCTCTCTCTGGTCAGTTTCTTTCGTTGGCAAACTCTGACTTAGAACCATATAGAAAGGGATTCTGGGAAATGCCCCAGGGTGATGG
>NW_012145275.1:0-2047 GCF_000956105.1 Propithecus coquereli
ACCCACAACCCAAGGCAGCTGGACACAATGGTTTACTGCACAGTGTCCACTGAGCACCTACTGCCGAGGTGCCCTGGGCTGGGCCCTGGGGCAGAGCAGCAGAGGGGGCAGACCTCCTCCCTGTCCCCTGGAGCTGACCGTGGTGGGAAGGCAGACAACACAGCGTTTCAGTAGAGAATAAGAGTTGGGCAGTGAAAGGACCCCATGGGCCCAGGTGCCAGGGGCCCAACGAATGACAGGCAGGGCCCCCCTGAGGGGTCAGGAGGGCGTCCCCAAGGAAACAAAGGCCTGGTAAGTAGAAGTAAACTGGGTGCCCAGACGGGGAGCCACTCGGCTGGGATGAGGAAGCTGGGATGTGGGGAGGACCCCAGGCTCAAAACGGTGAGGATTTTGCTCCTTATCTCAAGAACAATGGGAAGCCATTGCAGGTAAAGATGGGATAAAATCTGCATTTTGAAACGTTCCTACACCATAGAGCGGACAGACAACAGGTGCTGCTGTGCCTGGGGCTGGTGCCTTCAGTCCCTTTCTTGTTCCCAGAGATGCCTCAGTGGAACCCCAAGGCCCTGAGGAACACAGTTTGGAAACCAATGGGTTGAACAACCTCTAAGGGGCCTTCTAGGCTCCATGAGGATTTTAGAACATTCCCAAGCAGCTCTCTGGCCCACACTGGCGCCCGTCAGCGAGGCTTCGACCCAGCCCTGCCCCAGCCCATCCCCAGGAGGCAGCTCACTGGGCCGTGGGCACAAAGGCTCCTCCCTGAGCTCTACCAACAGCCTCAGGAAGTGGGGACGAGAGCAGAGGTGAGGTCGGGTGGCCCCAGGTAAAGGCCGAGGGCCTTTCCCACTTCCCTCCTGCTGACGGTGTTGTCATGTCCAGGTCAATTGTCACCTCTTGAGGAAAGCTCCCCTGGACGTCTCGGCAGAATCGATCACCCGCTCCCTCAGGCACCCAGAGCTCCGCGCCCGCGGAGCTCCCTGAGACGGGGGATGTCATCGCTTCGTCTGTGCATTCATTCATTCATTCCTTCACTCGGCAGGTGCTGGAGTACCGCGGTGAGCAGGGTGGACAAGCTCCCAGCGCCCAAGGAACCCGCAGTCTACAACGCTGCCGCGTTCGTCTCAGGGCCTGGCACCGGGGCTCCCGGTGAGTCTTTGCCGAATAAGTGGATTGGAGAACAGACAAGGGTGGACAGAGAGAGAGGAAGAGGAGGAGGAAGAGCCCATGTAGGGAAGGCTCTGTGGGCCCTGCCTTTCCCATGTTGTCCCCTCTTGCTCACCCCGTTGACGGACCCCACTTACCAGCCTTGCCAGACACCCCAATCTCCCTCCCTAACCTGACTGAACTGCTCTTTTTCAGTCCAGGCTGGAGTTTTTCTAAAGGAAACCAAGGCAAGGCAAAGCAGCCAGATGCTAAGCACACACGCGTGTTTTCAGGGCACAGATTCCTTAAGGAGAGTCTGGCTGCATGGCCGAAGGGTCACTGGACACGGCACTGTTTCATGTCCGTGGTTGGGTGGGTGCTAAACCCAGAAAACAGCAGCAGCCATCAGACCAACACCAACAACACCACCACCAGTAACCACGTCAGCACCAGTACCACCGAACCACCACCACAACCAGTAATAACGTTGGCAGCAACCTCAGCAACAACACTAACACCACCAGGACTCAGGTTAACACCACCATCAACACCAGTATCAGCAATAACACCAGCACCAGCACCGCCAGCAACAGCGACACCACCCGCGCTAACATCAGGGACAGCCCCACCACTAACATCACCCCCTCCAATAACGACGCCAACACCAATAGCTTCAACATTACCGACAGTAACAATACCACCGGCACCAACGTCCATAAACCATTAACACTACCACCAACACCGCCACCACCATCGCCACCAATAACAACCTCAACACCAACACCAATAGCTTCACCATCACCAACAGTAACAATACCACCAGCACCAACGTCCGTAAACCATTAACACTACCACTGACACCACCACCACCATCGCCACCGATAACAACCTCAACACCAACACC